>NW_020956143.1:0-72373 GCF_003031625.1 Empidonax traillii | reverse complement strand
GAGGGCTGGGAGGGCTGCGGTGCCCTCTGCTCCCAGGCCGTTGCAGGGTGGGGATGGCACAGCCTGTGCCAGGTCAGCAGGCCGTGCCGCTGCCCCTCTGCCAGGAAGGGAGGGTTCCACCCTCGGGGGAAGATCTGGCAGCTCTTAGGACCGGTGATTCCCAGCATAACCCAGTGAGACATTCCTCTCCACATGTCAGGGGACGGCAGTGCAGCTGAGAGACAGGACATGTGTGCCCTGTCATGTTGTTGTGATTCACATTTTTGTCCTTTAGCGGCTTTTGATGTCACCTGGAATTGGCTGTTTCCTCTCTCTGCCGAGCCTGTCAGAGCTCCCTGGAGCTGGGGGTGGGATGAGCTCTGGGAATGTGAATCCAGAGGATGGCAAAGCAGGGAAAGAGTTTGTTCAAAGGAGAAGGTGAGCTCAGAGCAGAGCAGGGGAGGTACTGGTGGGGGTGCCATCCCAACCATCCCAACCCTGTGCATGAGGCAGATCCAGCTGGACTTGCAGCACTGTCCAGGTTTAGGCCTGGCACTTCTGGACAGATGTGGAACAGCTGGGGAGAGTCAAAAACCCCACCAGGAGTCCAGAAATGTCACTGGGAGGGGAAGCACTGGACAGATTGGGTTCCCTCACCCTAACTAGTGCTGTGCAGCCTTTTTGGATCTGGGGAGCTCAGCATTCCCAGCAGCAGGTGCCTTTATTGCTGTGTTTCACTGCATCCCTGGGGAATTGAGAAGGAACAGACAAGCCTGTTTCCCTCTCCTGCCTTTCCCAGGGGCCCACAGGCATTGTGAGCTGCAGGATGGAAATCAGCTGTCCCAGGAGAGGCTGGGGAGGAGGAAAATAGCGGGGTCTGAAGTAATGACAGGATGGATCTGACATGAACGGATGGATCTGACATCTGACGCTTCTGTCCAGGTTTTTTCCTAATCTGAAATACAGAAGTGTCATTTCTAGGACACTTTGGAAATGTTCAGTGGTGACAGAGCAGTGTGGTGATGTGTGAGGACGGGGCAGTGATGCCTGGAATGTCCAAGCTTCCCTTTTCTGTGCGGGTATTTGTGGTTCCCAGCTGGGAGGTGGCTTGGTTGGAGCTTTTGCTGGGGAGCTGGAGGGTCAGCAGTGTGACCAGGAATCCCAAACACGTGTGGGAAATCAGCATAATTTTCCAATAAAACATTTGTGGTTGGGAAAGGAAGGGAAGAACCCATGGGAAAAACTTAAATGCAGTCTTAGGGGCATCTTTTGTTCCTCTCTTCTTCCTGCTTGGGAAGCCCTTCAGATGGAATTGTTTAGGTAAGGCTGGACCAATGCCTGAGTGTAAAGAGAGCTCTGCAATAAGTCTGAAAGCCTGGGCAGCACTAACAGGGACAAAGTGATGACAGAGTGGGAGTAGAAGACTGTTGGATGGCAGGGAAGGGATGTGTGTCTCCAGAGGACTGTGCTGGTTTCAGGAAGGATGTCTTTGATTTGCAATATTTTGCCATCCTGCTGAAAACTCCCAGACTGCTGAGCTGGGCTTATAACTCTTCCTGCCTTGGCACTTGGTGGCATGAGCTGAATTCAGATAAAATGCACTTTTTCTGCCCTTACATTCTGCACCCTGTGTTCAGAGAGAAGCTGTGTGAGATGTGAATCATCCCCTTGCTGATGTTCTTGGGTGCACTGGCCTTTGATGAAGTCGTAGTTAATGGAATGACTCTGCATTATTTATTACCCAGAAGGCTTTGATGGGAGACTGGAGGTTAAGTTCAAGCTCTGAGCAGGTGAATATTTAGGGAAGCAAGGGTTAGATTTCTCCAGTGTGGAGGGGCTTTCCCTGTTTGCTCACTTAAATTGTGTGAGCAGGAGTCAGAGCTGGGCTGTGAGTAAACCACTCACTGTTCGGGATGGGCTGTAATGAGCTTGTAAACCACCGTGTAAGGAAGCCTCATTAGTGGCTGATAAATGATTCAAGCCAGTAAACATCGGGAAAAGGAATATTCAGACAGCAGATCAAACAGTGTTTAAAAAAAACCAAACTGGAGTGTCTGGGTTTGAGGAGTTTGATGCAGTGAAGGGAAGGGCTCTGGCCAGGGGGGTAGGGAGAGAAAATGGAGAATTTGCTGGTGTACCAGCAGGGTTGGTGTTTCCTGGTACTGCAGGCCAGGGTGGAATTGTGTTTGTGTGGCTGCAGGGTATGGATTGCAGTTTTCTTGGGGAAAGGTTTTTTATGTTCCTCTGTTTCGTGGAACAGGCGAGAACAACACGAAATAACAACAATTTCTGCCGAAGCCCCAATAAGTAAAGAAAATGGCAATACCCAAAACTCTGCTGCATTAGGGAGGAGACAGCCCTGTACCCTCAATAAATTGTGCTGCTGAGAGCCAGCCAGTGTGTGTGTGATGTTGGTATTTGTTCCTCCTGAGTTGTGCAGTGACCATGCATCAGCATTTGCTAAATTAGATTTCATTTCTGCTGAGGAACAAAGTGCATCAACTTAGATTTCCGAAGCACTTCAGAAACGAATTCAGTTTCCCTCTCTCTCAAGTGTTGCTTCCTTGGACATTTACCGTGGGGTGAACCCACACAGTTAAAATCCCTCCTGGCTTTTACACCCCCCCAATCCGGCCCGGGAGCTTTAAGGAGTTGAAAGTCGATGGAAGATGCTTTTCTGTACTCGTTTCCTTTGCACTTGGAGTGCCAGGCGGTGCCTCTGTTTGTTATTTACCTTCTGACAGCTGGAAGATTTGCAGGGGCACGATCTGAACGCTCAGGTTCATCTGAGTCTGGAGCTGCAGAAATTTTACATCGTGTGGTGAAACCCAGCAGGGTTTGGGGGGTGGTGGGGGGGGGGGTGCAGGAGCCAGGGCAGCTCCTCCTGGGTGCCTTATTTGGAGGAAATGATGGAATTCTGTTGCTGGGAATGAGGTGCCTCCTGTCAGACCTGAGGGTTGGAGAGAACGTGCCAGAAATTCTGGAGGAATGTTGTAAATGTTGTCCCCTGTCAAATAAAAAAACCCATCTGGAACTTTACAGCGCAGGCACCAGCACTGCCCTTTCAGATCTTCCTGCTTATTGCTGCTCCTGGGCCAAAGGGATGAAGAGAACTGTTTTTGCAATCTGCAGAGGGGAGAGTTGAGTGTTTTCCTCGTCGTGTAAGTTAAATTTTAGATAAGGTTTTGTCAGTCAGGCCTGAGCTGAACTAACTCAAAGCTGGCAGCAAATTACAGAATGCAGGAATTCTCCTGGGCCTCTCCCGGCTTCCTCGCCGTGCCTGCTGACTTCTTCCAGCAGTGTCCAATGTAAATGAAGATCTCTCCTCTTACAGCTGATGGGGAATAGATCATTTTTTCCCAGTTTGTCAGCTTTTGGGAAACCGTTCTTTTGTTTGCAATAAGCAGTTTTGTTTTATCTGCGTCCAGAGCTCCTCTGGGTCAACGTGCAGATATTGCAGCAGATTAATTTGATGGGTCTTAGAACTGTGACCTGTTTTTCTGTTCTTTTTTTTTCTTTTTTTTTTTTTTTTTTTTTGCTGGGTTTATGTCCATATTTCTGGCCTTCTGGCACAGTCACCACTTGTGCAAGGATGGGGTGAGTTTGTGTTGATCTTGGTTGCCTTCCACGTGGCCTTGGAAGGGTTTGGAATGTGGTGCCTCTGCCCTTGGATGTGTTTTCTGACCTTCTCACAGCCTTGGGAGCTTTGATCCCTTTGGGAGAACGGGGATATGGAGCCTCTTTGATTTCCCATTTTCCTCAAATTGTCCTGATGAACTTTCCTTTGGATTAAAGTAAGAAATGTGCAGGAGGGGCAGTTTCAGAATCCCCCCCCCCCGTTGCCTCCTGAGTGTCGCTCTGGTTGGAGGAAAGATGGTTCGGTGGAATTGGAGGAACCAAACTGGGGTCAATTTACCCCTCTGTGATCAACATGACCAGTCCTGTGCAGCTTCCTGGCACTGAGTTAATGTTCTTTTCAGTGAACTCCCCAACCAAATGGAGCTGAAGTGGAGGAGGGAGGTGGATTCCCCTCCGGAGAGGGGCAGGCGCCACGTGCTCTAAAAACGCAAACCACTCTGCCTGCCCTGCTTAAGGAATCCTTTGCCTCTCTCAGCGTTAATCCCAGGTGGCTTATGGGGCTGTCCTGCCTCTCATTGATATAATAAGCATGCTACAAAAAGATTCCCTGGGTAGTAAATAGGATGGACCGTTTTAGATTCATGAAGCTGTGAACTTCGTCTGGCAGAGAGAAGTTCCACCAAGCAGGTTTTTTTTGGTTTTTTTTTTTTTTTTTGCACCAAAGTAGGTCAATCTAATTATAATTGGCTTTAATGAGCACTACTCTGCAGTTCTTTACCTGTAGCTGGTTGGCACTCAGAAGTGCAAATGCCTTTGCAGCCTTTGAAAAAGGCAAGGAGAAATCAAAGAAGTAATTTCTACTCTAATTCATTTCAACTTGAAAGCCTCGGTTTATCCACACAGAGGGGAAGACAATCCAGCAGCAGTGGGAAAAGCCAAAGCAGAGCAGGGATCAGCAGCCACAGGATAAGGGTGAAAATGCTTTGTTTTCCCGTGTGAGGTTTACCCTGCAAACTGTCTGGAATGTGGCTTTGTGTGGAGGAGTTACTCCAGCAAAGCCAGAGAGGGTTGGACCAGTTTGAAGTGAAGTTTTTGTGCCTTTAAAGACATTCAGTGTGTTAGTGCAGGGAGAGGAAAACACTAAAGAGGAGAATTTGTCATTTAGGCTCTTCCCAAAGCACATTTATGTACCTGTTTCCCCAGAGAGAAGAAAATCTCATATATCCAGAAGTTGTACATGGTGGCAGTCGATCTTTATCTTGGGGATGGAGTGTTCCCAGGCTGTGGGGAAGGAAAATGGATTTGAGGGAGGTGTCAAGTGCTTAGCTGCTGGTGCAAGAGTGGGCTTTTGTTCTCAGAAGATGGAGCTCTTCAGAAATACTGATTGGAAGACATTTGCTGTGTGCTGAGCCTGCATGAGGAGCAGAAACCTCTCAGAAGGGGTGAGAGGAGTCAGCAACCTCAGAAGGCTGGGCCTGGCCAAGGATTTCTTTCCTGTGTGCCCTCAGCAGGTCTAAGAGGAGTATGGGGTGTTTCTGGTGATGGCTTTTACTCCAGATAACTATTCACAGAGTCACGGAATAGCTGGGGTTGGAAGGACCTCAAAGGATGGTTTGTTGGGTCAGGCTTTGGACTGTGTCCTGCTCTTTTTGGAGCCAGGACAAGTTGAATTCCTGATCTTTTGCCATTCAATTTTCATGCAGCCTTGCCCAGACAGGCTCATCTGGTGACTCAGCTCCTCGTTCTGTGTTAGGGCCATTATGGATTTTCAAGGTGAAGTTGGGGGGGTGTCTCACTGTCTGCACACTGGCCTTGTGTCTCTGTTCCAGGGTAATTAAGGGTGAAGGAGATCAGCAGCTTTGGCTTTGTCGCTGTGGCCTCGTGTTTGAGCCCCCCCAGCAGGGCCAGGCTCGTGCTCAGTCCCAAAATGCCCAGAGGACGATGAGGAACGTGCTGGATTTTGCTGTGGGCGGTGGGGGGGTTTTGAGGAGGGCTCTGTTCCCAGGAACAGGCAGCAGTCCTGCTGTTGTTACCCCACTGTGCCCCCCAGGCAGTGGGAGCAGGGATGGGGGCCTGGGTGTCCCTGCAGGGAGTTCCAAGGTGCATCTTTAGGTGTTGCCTTCCCCTGGCCCCACCAACCAACCAACCAACCCCCTGTGCTGTGCTCTGGTGTTCCATGTGTGTCTGCCACTGTCTGACTCGTGCTTTCTGTGTTCTCTCTCGCCAGCCCAGAACTGCAGCCACGTCCTGCAGGGCCCAAACGGGACGATACAGAGCCCAGGCTTTCCCTATGGATACCCCAATTATGCAAACTGCACGTGGACAATCACTGCCGAGGAGCAGAACAGGATACAGCTCGTTTTCCAGTCCTTTGCACTAGAGGAAGACTTTGATGTGCTCTCCATCTTCGATGGGCTGCCCCAGCAGGGCACTCTGAGGACGAGGTACCGTGCTCATTCCAGACATTCCTGGGTCGGATGTTTATGCTGCAATAAGCTGGGAGTGTTTTCTCCATGAGCAGCTCTTACAGTTGTTTTGATTTCTTATCTCTGATCGGGTTTGAGACGTTGCTCCGAAGGCCTGACAGGAATGATTTATCAGGAGTTCGTTCTGGGCATCCAGAGGAGTTAATTAGAAACTGGAGCAGGAGGAAAGCAGAGCTAATGTGCAGCTTCCCTCGGTGCCAGCGAGATTCTGGGAGTGGGAGGAGGGTGATGGGGCTCACTTACAGCTCTGCCAAGTGCTTTGAGAGTTTTCCCACCGAATTTGGGCTGTTCCTGCGCTCAGTCTGTGCAGCAGCTGGACAGGGGGGATATTCTCTCACATCCAGCCAAACTGTTGGATGCTCAGGAGTAAGCAGTTACTGACTGGTGTGGTTTAGGTAGGAAAATCTTCAGGGCTTTCTCGTATGAGACTTTCAGGTACCATCCTGTATGAATAGAAAGTGTTACGAGGGGCTGATTGTGAAAAAAAGAAAAATCCTGTGTTGCTTTGGGAGCAAATGTTTTATGGCACATCAGAGCTTGTGCAGTTGGAGGAGCTGTGATCCCAGAGCTGCAGGTCTGAGGCACAAGAGGGAATCAGCTCAGTGACATGGCTCTTGTTGCCTGATGGGGTGACTGATTGCAGCTGAAGCCTGACAGCAACACATCCAAAACCTCCCAGAAACAGCGGCAGCATCCGCTGTTAAAATCCTGGCAGGAGTTCTGGGGTCCTGGAAATCAGTTTGACTTCAAACCACTCGAGTTTAGGGCAAATCCATTGACCTCGGTGCCTTGTCTAACCCAGGTGGAAAAATCTGAGTTACACCCTGGTGAAAATCATCTCCTTATGCAGTGATTTCAGTTATGCAAATAAATCAGATCTTCATCTTGCAACTGTGCTTGAGAATCGCGTTAATTATGGGGCCTCATCATTTAATCAGGAGGTAGCAAAGTGCTCTTGCTTTGGGTATAATGTGAAGGGAGAAAATCTGGTATCAGACTGGGCTCAGGGAACTCGGTGTGGAACTCAGTTAGTGCTGCTCTGAGCTCCTCATCAGCATGGTCTGGTTGTAGACAGAAAGGGGCCACAGAACTCTGAGGTCCAGTGGGGTTCTGCCCTGGGAATCTGTGGCCCTGCACTGGGGGAAGGTGAGGGGACAGCTGAGGTGCTGCCTCTGTGTCCCAGGAAATGCGTTTTTTAGTAAGTACAGGAAAGGGAAATAAAGGGGGAAGATGAAAAGGTCCCGAGGAGGCTTTTGAGAGCACTTGGAGAGGACTCAGAAGAGCAAGCCAGATGTGGGCTCTTGCGTGATGGGCTCTTGCTTTCTTTCCCCTGGATGTTTCTGGGTCAGTGACTTCAAAACCTGCTCCCCTGGGCTGTTCCTTTGTTCAGCTGGAATTAGTGCTGGGACAATGCTCTTGGGGCATGTGGTTGAGTTCTTGGGGTGTCCAGTGCAGGCCCAGCAGTTGGACTTGATGATCCCTGTGGGTCCCTTCCAACTCAGGATATTCTGTGATAGTTTTTTTTTAATTTTTTTTTTTTTGTACATCAATCTCACTTCATTAAACTCTGTAACTCTTGCCTAACATTGTTTTGTTTTTTTTTTTTTTTTCCTTTTCTTTCTCCCTTCTCTCCCTTCTCCCCTGACTATCAATTTTGCTTTTTTTTTTTTTTCTTTTCCTGCCTGCTTTCCAAATGTACCCAATCCATCACGGGAGCGCGGCGCTGGAAGATGGATGGCCACGTGTCATTCATCAAAGCTCAGGCTGCCAGGAGGGGGGACCCAAAATGAGCTGTGAGCAAGGGCAGAACAAGGGAGAACTGCACTGCTTTGTTTCTCCCCCGCTCCTGAACTTGTGTTTTTGAGCAGCACTGATGTTTTTCAGCAGTTCTTGGTTGTCTGCTGTGTCCTCTTGGGAGAGGAGGAGGAGGATGGTGGTGGTGGTGGGGATGCTTTGAGCTGTCTCAATACCTGCTCTCCCTCTTAAGACTTGGATGTGTAAGAACTTCCTTGTTGTCCCACAGGGTCGTGTCCACCTGCAAGCTGGGCTAGTGGGAGGTGTCCCTGCCCATGGCAGGGGGTGGAATGAGCTGATCTTTATTGTCCCTCCCAACCCAGACCCCTCTGGGCTTCTGAGAAGGGGTTAATCACCCTGTTCCTCGTGTGCTGGCAAACACCCCGTTGTGTTGCAGTGTAATGTGGTGTGAAGGTTCCCTAATAGAATAAGAGCAGGCCTAATGCAATGAGGCATTTGCTAATAAACAGCTTTACTGGATATTAGGGAATTTGCGTGGCGTGTTTGTGATGAGTTTGTGAATATTAAATGTGGTTTGGAGGCCTAATTTAGACATCCAGGGCTGTTGTCATCGTTCAGTGCCGTGACTTTGCTTTGTGTGCTAAAACCAGGGCTTGTTTCCAAGTCCTGGCCTTCTCAGCTTCTCTCATCGTTTGGTTCTTGGAATCACAGACTGGTTTGGGTTGGATCATCCAGTGCCAACCCCCCTTCCACTAGCCCAGGGTGCTCCAACCTGGCCTTGGATGCTTCCAGGGGCAGCCACAGCCTCTCTGGGCAGTTCATCTCTCCCTGGAGCAGGAGATGGGGTTTGTAACGTCCCTTCAGTGCCTGTCCAGGACTCCCCCTTCCCTTCGGCAGAGTTTGTGCCCGTTCCACCGGACCCAACTTTCCCAAAAGCTCCATCCTTCGAGTTCCCAGCTCCTCTGAGCTGCTGTGGGGTCAGAAAGGCATGTGGAGACCTGATGTAACTCTGCACTTAGCCCAGAGCAGCCTTTCCCCGCTCCCATTGTGCCTTGATTGTGCCATTGTTGCGAGGTGGCTCCAATCAGGTCCCTCCCTGATTGCCTGGGCTCAGAAACTCGCCAGAGACCTGACTGAAATGTGAATACTGGCAGTTATTTCTGGATCCAAGATTGCTGTGGGATTTGGGAGCCTCTCTGCTCCTCCTGTGTCCCTGTGGTTCCGTGACACAACCGGAGAGCTGCTGACAAGAAAACCACGTGCCTCCTTCGAGCTTCCTCGGCTGCTGATGATTTGCAGGATGATTTTGATGTGAGAGCCTTCAGTTAGTTGTGGATTTCCCTGTTTGAAGTTTCAGGCTTGCACTCAAGATCCAGGGAAAACACATTTACGGTGCCTCTGTGAGTGGGTCAGTTCTGTGTTCCCAGTGGGCCCCAGTGAATTTACACTGCAAATGGAACTGGTCAACTTAGCAAATCAGATTTTTTTTTTTTTTTTCCCTTCCAGAGATGTTTAAAGTTACGCTTGAGAGCCCAAGGGACAGAATGTGGGATGTTTTTCCTCAAGTGTAAAGGTGCTGAGCAGTGGGTGATTCAGGATGTTACAACCCCGTGGGCTTCCCCTTCCAGCGTGTTGTGGGGAGGGAATTGTGTTGTCCTTTGCTGTTCAAACACAGTGTTTCAACGAGACTCAGGTTTATTTACCTAAGAAAATGTTTGTTTTAGCCTGTGGATCAAGAAAAGCAAGTCCTCACTGCAGGCAGACCCTCAGTAGTGCAGGTTGTGTTCCTGCAGCTCTTCCGAGGGGGTGAATATTTACCCAGCTGTGAGGAGGAGCCTTCCCATTAATTGTGGATAATTGTGCAGACATTCCCGAGTCTGCAGAGTGTGCAGGGATAGGGAATCATTCCTGAAATAGCTTTACATTCCAAGCAGAGCAATCCCTGCTGCTGGCTCTGTGACCCCCTTATCTCCCAACCCACATCCCACAGCGTCTCCTGGTCCAGTTGCTGTTCCTTGTTCCAGATCCTCATCCCTCTTCCCTGACAAGTGGCTGAAGAGTGAAGAGGAACTGCCATCCCTGTGCTGTGTATGCAGATAAAACCCAGATATTTGGCCACATTTAATTGACTGAAAGATTCAAGTATTTTGTTTGAACTTGGAACGATGAGATCCTTGTGATAAGAGTGGAATTATCTGCTGGGGTGACCTGTTTGCAGCTACACCAGGAATACCTGTGTCCTGCCTGCTTCTCCTCGATAACCTTTTAATTACTCCTTGAAAAATCAGCCTGGGTGACTTGGAGTTAATTACCAATCAAGAGCACCAAGCTTTTGATCTTAAAAAGAGCAGAAGGGAGGAGGAGAGAGAGAGAGAGGCAAAGGGAACAGGGAAGGAGAGAATTCCCCCCCACGTTCCTCTCCCTTGCACAGACACAAACTTGGGGTAAAAAAACATTCTGGGGTTCGAGACTGTTACAAGAAATTCCTGGAAATTCAAGAAATTCCCGCGTTTCCCAGCTGGGAACAGGCAGGACTTGTGTTGGGATTTTGTGTTGAGTCACCTCTGGGCCTGGGACATATCCCTTTGTCACTACCTCGTGTCTCCCAGCTGATCACAGAGTTCCTTTTGCTGAGGAGAAACGTAAATAAAGCCGAGGGCTCCTTAAATCCTTTTGTCACCTTTACTAAACTTCAGGATCCAGCCTCCCTCTCTCCCCCTCAGCAGAGCTCTTTGTCACTTCCCATTAACTCCCTTGGGAAAAAAAAAAACAAAAAACACCACAAAACCCACTTAAATTTGTGTTCTCTGCTTTGTAGAATAAAATCCACTTTTTTAATTTTTTTTTTTCCTGTTAAAGAGACTTGTTTGAGCTGCTCCAGCAGCGCCAGGACCTTTTGCCTGTTGTTTTGTTCTGAGGAAGTGCTGAGTGTTTAAACTTGCTCTGCGAGGTAATTGATGGAACCAGATCTGAAAGTCTGGGAGAGGTGATGGAGTTAATGCAACTGCAGCAGGGCTCTGCAATTTCCAGAGGCTCAATTCAATTTTTCCATATTTATTAGGAGAGGGTGTGCATCAGGATGAGTGGTAAAAGCAGATGATTGAATCCGAGTGGGAGCTTTTTTTTTTTTTCCCTGGCACCACGAGGAATGCTGTGGGCTCAGGAGGAGGCTGGGCACTGATGTCCTGCCAGTTCAGAGATGGAGGGGTGAGGGGATGGAGCTCTGTCCTCATTTAGGGCTCAAAGGACCTGCTTTCTCACCAGCTGTGGCTCCCCTCGCTGCGTTTAGGGGGTGTCTCTCGTTGGGCTTGAAGGTGTTGCCCTTCCTTTGGTTTCCAGAGTTGTTTTTGTTTTCCCTCAGTGGAGGGAAGGAAATTTTGAACCAAACCATGACCCCCCTGTGGTGTTTCTGATCTTCACATTCCAGGGAGAGAGGAGCAGGTTGCTGGTGACCCTTCCCAGGAGCACAAAGTCCTGCTCAGGGCCCAGAGGCTGCTCTGCTCCCTGGGCAAACCCCTTCTCCCAGAGTCACAGGATGCCCCTGGCCTGAGAACTTGTCTGTTTGTGCTGCTTTTCTTGCATTTCCAGTTGTTCTCTCTGCTCCTGGGCCGTAGGACACGGAAGGGCTGGTGTCAATGCCGGGGTATTCCCGACACCTCCACTGAGGCAACACTTGTTGTTGTTCACCACCTGCACCGTGTTTAGCAATAAATAAACCTTGTGTGATTTCAAGGACTTGTTTTTCCCATTTACTCGATTTCACACCCCTGATGACTTTGGGTTGGTGGTTTTTGTTTTTTTGGTTTTTTTTTTTTCCTGAGGAAAGACAGAAATAACCCAAATGTGCCAAGTTCTGAATTGAAGCCTCTGAGCCGTTCTTGGGTTTTATCCAAAGCTGCCTTTGTTTACTCCCAGTGTCAGCTCAGATTTGCCAGGGGGTTACTGGAATTTGATGAACTTTCCTGTGAATTGGTGGGTTTCTTTTTTTTTTTTTTTGGCTTGTCACAACAAGAGTGAAAACAGAGATGCCAGAGTTGGGGGGATATCATGGAATCGTGGAATGGTTTGGGTTGGAAGGGACCTTAAAGCTCATCCCATTCCACCCACCCCACGGCTGCCTGGGAACATCTTGGAAAAAGGAGCATGGAAGGGACAGGATAAACATAATAAATCACATCCAACTCCATGGGCTTCCTACTCTATTCCACTGTGTGGAAAATCAAATTTATTGAAATCTGATGCTCAGTACCTGTTCCCAGCTTGAGCCAGGAAGGCCTCATATATTTGAGCTGGCTGTGCTGGCTTTAGGCTCTATAAATAACACTTTTCTAGTGGGAATTGACCCAAACCCCGTTTTAAACGAGTCAAGAAATCCATCCAGGCTGGGATTTATGGGCTCTGTCACCGTCCCTCGAGACGGGGTTGGTTAATGAGGCTTTGTCAGTGGCAGAGGTAAGCAAAGGGCTCCCAGGCCTTGATGGATTGTGCTTGGCTTGGAAAAGGCAGGGAAGTGCAGTTGATTCCTGAACCCTGGGACAGAGAACTGTTTACAGAGCTCTGGATAAAAACTGATGGAAAAATGGAGGTGTGTATGTCACTGGGAGAGCCTGAGGGACAGACAAAGATGCTTATTTATGAGGGTTTTTTTCCCCTTTATGCTTGTTACTGCCTTGATAAGAGAAATATATATAATAACTGTGTCAGAGCCAATGGATTAGATTATTTAGGTGCAACTTAATTATCCAGCAGCTGAGCAGAGGGGATGGTGGGGATGGAATACAATGGCTGGTGAAATATGAACAGAGAATATCCAAGGAGTTACTGGTGCCTGCAACAAGGCTCTGCAGGTGTTTGCTCAATATCTGGTCATAGCTTGACTCCAAAACAAAGGCACTTTGGGCTTGAGCATAAATCAGTCCCAGAAGTTGAGTAGAATGTGAGCTGATCCTGCTGTTCTTGTGTCACTTCAGTTTCATTTTAAGCTGGTTGAGATATTTCTTTTTTGTTTTATCTTATTTTTTTGGTCCAGAGCATCATTTCAGCCTTCCAGGGGTGCAGATTAAAGGACAAGCGTCTCAGTGACACCAGCGAGCTCTGCCTTGCAGACACAAGTGGCTTTTCAGTGTGTGCGGTGTGGGAGCTGGGAGGGCTCTCAGATCATGCTCTGCTCGTTTTATTGATGATTAATGAGAGAGCCTTCGTGGTACCATGTTAATGAGGTTAGGGGAAAAAAAAAAAAAAAAGCTGATATCTCATTGTAATTGTGTTTTTCTTTAATAAATGCAGAGAAAAAGGGAGGAAAAACTAACAGAACCACCCAGGAAAAAAAAACCTGAGATCTGAGGTGGGATGGATTCCTTGGGGGGAAATTCCCAGATCTGTGACATTTGCTCTTTTGTTCTTGATGTAACTCCACGGGGCAGCCTGGGGGGACATCTGTGAGTGACCACTCTGGCTGTGTTTCCAGCTTCTCCCTGAGAGTTCAGTGTCCAGACATCCCTCCATCTGTGTTTCTGGAGGGGTTCTCCCTGCAGCAGCTGGCCTGCAGCACTCACACATCCCTCAGAGGATCAGGATCACCCCCCTGTGACCTGACCTGTTGTCCTGGGATGGTGCCCAGGTGCCAGGCTTGGCCCTTGGGGAGCTGTGTCATTTAAACTGCACACAGCAAAGAGAGAGAGAGAGAGAGAGGTTCATTTGATGGGAAATTTTCCTTAATAGGTGCCTTTAAATTACATGCAGGAAGAGCTCACTGAAGGATGGTGTAGTGTAATTTAATGCTGGGTTAAATGATACAATCCAATGCATTTTCATTAGATGTTCTGAGACACTTCTCCAGCATTTATGCTTTAAAGGCTGTTGGATTGCCAGCTGCAATAACTATTTTGATTGCAGCCTGAGCTGATGGTGGGCATCCTACCAGAAAAATAATGTGCTGGGGTTTAATTATGGCACCTGCACTCCAGAATGGGGGCCTGAGTCACTGTGTGTGGTACAGTTGTCCTGGATCCAGTGGGATGGGATAATGTGCAACAGATGGAGGGGAGAGTGAGGGAATGTTCTGGTTTAGGGCAAAAGAAGAGTTGAGTTGTGGGTTGGAGCTGCTGAGCAGGGCGGGCAGAGGGTCTTTGGCTGGTGCTCAACTCCTCTTGGGGGTGGATGGGACAGTTTTCCACCAGGGAGGGACTTTGTGGCGTTGGGGAGGATGGTGGAGCATCCAGAGGGGAGACAGGAAAGGTCCTTTGAGGGGCTGAGGGAGCTGGGGGGGCTCAGCCTGGAGAAAAGGAGGTTCAGGGGGGACCTTCTGGCTCTGCAATCCCTGACAGGAGGGGGGAGCCGGGGGGAGTCGGGCTCTGCTCCCAGGGAACGGGGACAGGAGGAGAGGGAACGGCCTCCGCTGTGCCAGGGGAGGGGCAGGTTGGACATCAGGAGGAATTTCCCCATGGAAAGGGTTGTTAAACGTGTGCAGGGGCTGCCTCAGTTCTCACAAACCTGTCCTGGCTCAGAGTTTGCTGCAGGGGGGGGGATCCAGACCCCCCAAACATTTGCAGTGTGAGGGAGGAGGCAAAGAGAGCAGAGGGTTTTCTGTGCTGCTTTGTTTGGGGATATCGATTTTTTGCAAGGACAAGCTCACGAAGTGGCATTGCTGGCGCTGGGCTCCTTTGGTTCCTCACAGCAGGAGCAGAATTAAGCCAATGAAAAACACATTGAAAATCTCACACAATCAGTGCTGGCTCCAAGCACGTTAAGGGGATAATCACTCAATAATCCATTTGGCCAGAGGTACAGAAGGACTGGAATATGGTTATTGGTGCTGTTGTTACTGCCCTCACCTTCTTGTTATGGCCCTTAATAAAAACAAGGAACAGACTTTTTGCTGCCTTTTTTTTTTTTTTTTTTTTACTCATTAGGGCGTGTTTTTTTTTACTGCTCCCCTAAATAAGTGATGTCAGAGTTGCTGTTTGGTGCATGAGGCCATGGGGGGATGATTCTGTGTTCCCTCTGCCAGCAGGTTGGTTCCCATTCTTTCATTTTGCCTGGGCTGTGGATTTAGGAAGGAAGGCAGGAGTGTCCTGCCAAGCCTGGCTGTCCTGGGGCTCTGGAACAGGAGAGCTGAGCTCTTACTGGAGTGGTTTGGATGGGTAAATTATTGTTCCTTCAAGAGGATGTTGCCTGGGCTACTGCTTGGAGAGGGTGAGGACATCAAAGAAGGAAAAAATTTCGGTTGTGTGTGTTGGTTGGAGGCTTCAGAGGGGGAATGACTTTTATTTTGACTTCAGTGAGAAACAGGAGGAATTTCATCCCATTCCCAGCGCAGGTTTTCGTGCAGGAGGGGACAGGGAGCTCTGTGCAGTGGAGGGGAGGAGTTGCTGCACACGTATTTTTTCCTGTTGAAGCAATATTTCCCGCTTGCTTCTGGGCAGGTTGAGTTGTAGTGCTGATGGGGGCGCTCTGTGGGCAGAAGGGCTGTTGGATCTGGGGGGGAACACGGTGTTTGGTCACCTCTTGTGCTGCCAGGCAGCCCCTTTGCTGCTGCTCCAGGACCCCTGGAGAGACACGAGCGACCCTCTGAGCTCGGGGCCCGCGGAGGTGGTTGGGTTCATTCACTTCTGGAGGCTCAGGAAGCCCAGAGGTTCCACTGAAAATTGTCTCTTCGGGCAGTGTGGAATCTGCAGCAAGACTGAGAACAAACCTCAGTTACAATTTCATGCCCTCATGCACAGGCACTTTTCTTTTAAAGGCCTGTAACTGGAAAATACGAATTGCATTGGTACAAACGCTCCGGGGCACTGCTGTTTCAGGTACCACTTAATTCCCAGTGACTCCTGGGGGACAGGAGCCACTTCCTTAACAGGTAAAGGACGTGTTCTGTAGCCCTGAATTAAAAGCAACATCTGCAGAGCGAGATCCTCTCACGGCACGGGCTGTGAACAGAATCCTCAGTGCAAAAGCTGCATCTGGAGAGCCCAGATCTGCCTGGGATGGGTGGAAAAACCCAGATCCAACTCAGGGTGACCAGAGGAGGATAAACGAGCAGGTTCTGCTCTCCACTGGGTGCTTTTATTAAAAAAAAAAGCTGGTCCGGGCTTTTCCCGGCGTTTTCGAGCGTGGGAATGTTTCAGGAGGGCCGCTTTAATTAACCAAGGAATTAATTAATAGAAGCATTGAGAGGCTTTACCAGCTGCCTGGGATGGGGAGTGTGACCTCGCTGTTGTTTTCCTTGCAGGTTGACAGGGTTCCAGCTGCCTGCCCCCGTGGTCAGCTCGGGGGCTGTGCTGTCCCTGTGGCTCGTCAGCGACTACGCCGTGAGCGCCCAAGGCTTCCAGGCCAGTTACGAGGGTGAGTGTGCCCAGCCTTGGCTTGGGGGGTGATGCCACCTTGGAGGGGCAGAGTCCCTGCCAGGCTCCAGCCACGGCAGGGGGGGGGTCTCGTTCCTGGGGGATTTAATGTCCCCCTCGGCATCTGCGCTCAGAGCATCCCTAAAAGCGTCTTTAATTCCCTGGAATGTCAGGGAGGACACTGGCAGTGGGATGTGCAGGGTTGCAGTGGGAGCAGTGTCTGTGTGGCCACAATTACTGCCCTTCTCTTCCCTTATTTATTATTTTGCTTTCCCCTGCGCTTTCCTCCCCGAGCACTTAAACTCCTCTCCTGTGTTTCTTGGCGTAAATGGCATCCAGAGTTTGGTGGCTGTGGAGGTGAAGAGCTGTATGTGCAGGCTTGAAAGCTTCAGGAAGCCTTGGGACAGTGAAAATTAACCAGATATGGGGGAAAAAAAATCTGTTAGTAGTAGAAGGCAGGCCATTTTTTCCTGGGTAAATGACAGATTAACCACGTTAAAATTGAAGTTACATTGATGTTGATTATTGAACCTGCAGTGCTGTTCATCTCCCCGTAAATGTTTTTCTTTGGAGTCCTTAAAATCACTATTAAGGCTGAGAACTTCTTGGTAATGAGTCCAGCCAGCCAATTACCCAAGACATTAAGCCAAGCAAATGCTTTCATTGACATGATCATGGAGCCTCAGCGTTTTGTGCACTTGATAATTAAGTTCTGTTCAAATAACCCTCTAATTTCTGTTTAGAGCCTTTGCTCTGCCTCCAGGCCCCGTGGTTTCTGTCGGTCCTGACCGGTGTGGGCAGGGGCTGAGTGGGGTCAGCAGTGGTGGTGGAGCTCATCCCACCCTCATCCCACTCGTCCCTGTAAAGTCAGAGCCCAGCTCTGTTTATTCCCAGGGCTGGGGCTTGCTGGGAATGCTGGTGGTGGGAGTTGGGATGGGTGAGCACAGCAGTGTGAGGGGGATTCAGGCCAGGTGAGGAGAAGCAAATCCTCTTTCCCACTTGCAGAATCTGTCAGTCCCTGCATTCAGCACACGAGCACGTCGCTCCCAAATTCTGAGGACATGTGGCTGCTTTTGCACTTTGCTGACATTTGGAGTTCATTTTTTGGCATTTACACACAGCCACTTGTACACCCTGTAATGGGTTTTTATTGCAGCAGGTAATCTTGTACAAAGGCTGGGGCCGGGGCTGCCCTTTAGTCACATATATTTTAAACTGTCTAAAGTTTATTTGACTGGTGATTAGGAGGATTTAAAGGGTGTAACTGAGGCAGAAAATAAATGTGTTTAAAACTTAACCTGAGCCAGAGTGACAGGGAGCATCGGAGCGTTGTTTTGAGGGAGGGACAGGAGGGGGTTCACTCGCTGGAAGTGCCACTCTGAGCCTGCCCCAGAACAGACTGTTTGGGTTGTTAACAAAGGTTTAAGGAAGAGATAAGTGTGGGTTTGATCCAGGGGCTGTGCTGCTGCTGCAAATGCTGTTTCAGTTCCGCTGTAATCTACGACTGGGTGAATGGCTTGTGATTCCATAATTCACGTTTAAAGGCAGAACAATGCTCAGAGTCCTGCAGTAAATGGCTCCGTTATGATCCCTATCAAAGCCTGCTCATTATTCTCCTCCTCCCTCGGAGCAGTCGTTGGGAAATGCACCAAAAGAAACAGAATTTTAAAATTGGAACAAAAAGCTCTGGAACTTTTTTTTTTTTTTTTTAAAAAAAAGGAGGACAGGAAGAAAGTACCGTTGGAGGCATCAAAGTGACACAAAAACATTGTGCTTACACTGATGTCTGCGCTGCCCCAGCCCTGGGGGAAAGGCAGCAGCTGAGGTTGGTGGTGTTATCCGAGTTAACATCTCCCTGGCTTGTCTGCCTGGTGATGCCTGCACGATAACATCTCTTACAAGCATCATTCCTTGATGGCCAGGCAGACCAGAGGCTGGATCTGCTGTGAGAACACAAGGGCAGAGGGGGTTCCCCACAACCTGCAGGGGTGTTTTTTCCAGCCCCAGGAGCCAGAGGTGCCACGGTGGGACTGGAGGAACAGCAGCTCCGTGCCAGCCGTGCTGCTCCACTTCCCTCTTGCCCTTGTGCGTTTTTTGACTTTATCATATTCTTGTGCTGGTGGATCTCCCTTAATCCTCTTTTCCTCATCGTCTGGCTTCCTCATCTTTCTTCATTTAGTGGCTGCCTGTTGCCAGCTTGTTGCTGTCTGCTCTCATTCCCCGGCTCCTCGCGTCCTCCCGTCCCTCGCTGTCTGTTGTGATTTTTCTCCTGACGCCGAACATCATCTCCCAGCTCGGTAAAACGAGAGGGAGGGAGCAAAGCAAAGCAAAAGCTCCTCCTTGCCCAGCCCCAGCCACCTCTCAGGGTTGTGGTTGTACCCCAGGTGCTGCTGCTGGGGCTGCACATCTTTGGGCTGGAGGCAGCACCGGAGCTTTGGCTTCTCCGGGCAGATGTGGCACAGCTGGCTCTGCTGGCAATTCCCAGATTCCCAGCAAGGCCTCCTTGTCATGGGAGTTTGCCAAAAAAAAAAAAGGGGATAAACCACCCTGACATCCCAGTTGGGGAGAGGAGACACCCCAGGGTCAGCACAAGTCACCTCAGGATGTGGCTGATGGGGAGGGAGATACGAGGGCAGCCAAGGCAGGAGGGCTGGGAGGGTAAAAAATCCTCAGCTTTTCCTGGCAGGATTGGAAGAACAGAGAAAAATTTTGATTCCCATTTCAATGTAGTCCTTTGATAGGAAGGTAATTTTTTTTTTTTTTTTACTTAAGAGATGCTTTTATGAAACATAAGCAGTTCTTAGGAAGCTCAATTTCAGAATGTGTAATTTAGAAAATATTTAAATTAAGTGCTTTCATGCTTTTAGCATCCTCAAATTTGTTTTTTTTTTTTTTCCCCTGTTAACTGTCCCTTGAATTCAACATAATTTCACAATTAGCCCTGTTCACCCTCAGACTGGGGGATTTTTTTCCTTCCTTTATAACTAAAATGATTTTCCAAAAATCCAAACCAGCTGTGGAGTTTTGCCTTTCAGCTGCGGGAGAATTTCCGAGCAGACCCAGCTATAAATAATGGGAGTTAGAATTTCACCAGGACAGTCTCATCTTGTGAAAAATCTGCCTAAAGATTTAATGACCAAAAATGACCAATGTTTCCGTTTATTGCTTCCCCTGGAAGATGTGTGGAGTTAATATTCAGGCACATGCCTGGACTACAATGGGGAATTAATTCCACTCCCTGCTGCCTCACACCTGATGAATGCACAGCAAATAAATTGGGCAAGTCTTTAACAATAAGAGGAAAAGTGATATAAATTCCACATCATTCCCCCAATAAGGCTAATAAAGGCTCCTGATGAAGAGCAGCTGGTTTTTTAGTTTACTAATGTAGGGAGAAAATAAGATTATGCTGTTGGTTTTAAGCTGTTCCCTCTTGGCTGCCCTGTTAGGCCAGAGGGTGTGAGAAACAAAAAGGGATTTAAGGCAAACCAGGATCGTTTAGGTTGGAAAAGACCTCCAGGATCATCAAGTTAAACCTCTGACCTTTTCAACCAGGCCCTGGGTTTGTGTTTTCATTCAGGTGTTTGTGTCCTGACAAGGACACAATTTATCAGTATGTCTAGAAAAGAAGGGGGAATGTGACTGTATATTAAAGAGGGATATAAAAGGATGTAAATATATTTATAAAGGGATACAGAGGGCTATAAATACATAGAAATACGAAATAACAAGTGGAATGAAACATTTTAAATATGAATATATAAAAAGATGAGCTGTAAATATATATGCAATTAAAAATATAGAAATAAAATGTAAAATATAGAAATAAAATGCAAAAGACATATAGAAGAAATTAGTATAAAAGAAGAGGGATGCAATTATGTTGAAGACTTTTTTTTTTTTAAGGAATCCTCATCTGTGTAACCTTCTGAAGTTTTATTTTTAGGGTTTTTTTTTTGGCCTTTCTCTTGCCCTAAAGCCAGGCTGGTGGAGGAGGCCCTGGCTGGGCTCTGGAGCTGCAGCAGCAGGGCTGGGAAGTGCCGAGGGTTTCCCGGGAAGGGGGAGATTTCCCTTTCCCAAGACGTTTGGGGTTTGATTACAGCTGCACCAAATTTGATCGCTGCAAACACTCGGGGCCTGATTGAAAAGAACCAATTATGCTGCAAGAACAGTGCTTATTTTAAGAAATTAGAAGCCTTTAAATACAGAGGGAAACAGCCCCAAGTAAATGGGGCTGTTTGCCTTGGTAATAAATACTCTGCTCTTTCTCAGCACAAATGGCTCGTTCTTTACAGGGTTGTTTGGAGAGTTGTGCAAACATATTTAGAAAATACAATTAAACAACCGGTTCCTGTCCCTCTTGGCCCGTTTCTTTTGCTTAAACCCGAGCAGAATTTCCTCACTCTGGGATGTGCTGCTGCATTTCCCCCTTTTCCCGTCTTTACAGGCTCAGTTGGCCCATTAAGGGCAGATAGATTGATCTGTTTAAGTTCTCTGTGCCTTTGGAAACACAAAGCTTTGAGATTTTTTTTTTTTTTCCTCCTAAAACCTGTCCGAGTTAAGGTTCTGATTTTGACAGAGCAACGCTGTGCTGGGGGGAGAGAAAAAACCCAAACCAAACATAAAAACCTCAAACTAAAAAGCCAGAAAACTGAACCAAAAACTAAAAGGCCACAAAAGCCAAAACTAAAATGTGCCCAATATCTGACCATAACCTTTCCTCCTTTAGCTCAGACAGTGTTATCAGCTTTAGGCAATATTTATTGCTTTAAAATTTCTGCTGTGTTTCAGGTGGATACTTTTGCCTTTCCTGGGCTGGAGCTTTGTTAGGCTGGACTGTCTGACCTTCTGCTTCAGGGGTGGTTGGAACCGGTGAAATGATTCCTAAATAATACCAATGGCCCCAGTTCCACGAATCCACCCTGTCACCAATTGCTGTTGGGGAGCTGTGCTCAGGAATTGAGATTTTAATTACAAAAATCCGGTTTGAAGCCCTCACAGCTTGCAGTGCTTAAAGCCAGGGAGAGGAACAGCGTGGGAAGCCGTAAAATCGTGGATTTTGGAATGTGCCAGCGCTCTGAAACAGCGGGGTCGGACTGTCCCTTCGCTCTGAGAGGCTTTAACTCCCCAGCTCTGAGCTGTTCACTGCTCCTGCCCAGCGGGTGGTTGAGGCAGAGATGAGGAGCTGAGTCTGTCCCTTCAGCATCACCCAGCTGGGTTATTTGGGAACAGGGAAGTTTGGCCCTGCTGCCCATCCAGGACGTGGCACTCGGTGCTCTGGGCTGGGTGACGAGGTGGGGATGGATCCCAGGCTGGACTTGGTGATCTTTCCAGCCTCGGGGATTCTGGGCAAGCTGGAGTTTCTCAGGGAAGGGAGGCAGTGCTGGCAAGCACAGCCCTGGAGGAGGTGCAGGGAGTGCTGAGCTCCCCCTGCACCGGGGGATGTGTGCAGGGAGCTGTTCAATCAGCACCGAGCCTTTCGTGTTCCTCTTGTCTGCAAGGTATCAGCCTCTGGACGACATGGAAAACCAGGATACAAAGCAGCAGAAAGGCAGGGCAGGGTTGCCAATAATATTGAGTGACAGGGTTGTTCTACACAGGGCAGTGTCTGGAAGAGCAGAGGGTTTATAATTAGATTTCAGGCACAGCCTCGGATTGATTCTGTCTCCAATTAAGTGTTTTCTACTTAATGTAAAATATTTGGTTGGCAACAGGTTTTGCCTGTCAGATGGCTTCAGATATTTCATGGCTCTTTGGAATTCTTCCATGGAGCCTCAGCTCTGGGTCCCTGTTTGTCATCAGCTCTGGGTCCCTGTTTGTCAGCAGCTCCTGCTGCGTTTCACATGCAGGTTGGGGACAGGGGGGTTTTTGCACGGTCAGCTGTTCCACTCACGTGTTGGGAGGGGTGGCTGCAAACCTGGGGAGAGAAAACAGCAGGTTTACATCCCAAATGAACCTCAGCTCCTGCTGCTCCTCGCTGGTGTGTGCCAGCACTGGGAGAACTGGGGATCCAGCGTACCAAAAAAAACCCCCAAACTGCTTCAGAACTCACTAGTGGTTTGGGCCAGAGCAGTTGTTTCATGAACAGTTTTTAAAGCCCAAAAAGCCGCCTTGTAATTTGCTCATAAACCCTGTTTTGCTGTTTCTTTCCACTTGTCTCTGTTTGTTCCTTATTGTTCCTGTTGTGGTCACAGGCACATTCCAGCCCCCTTGGGATGGGAATGGATGGTGATCTGGCACACAGTGGTGACTCCTCAGTTATTTTTCCCAGCCTTGGCAAAGGAGCTGGTGCAAGTGCTGCTCCCTCTGGCTCCCAGAGGTTTGTGGCGTTGAAAATCTGTGTATTTTTGGGATATCCTTCCTGTTCCCCTCCAACCCCAGCCATTCCTCTCCTCTAGGATTTCAGATTACCCCCAGCTCCCCCCACCCCGGGGGGATGGAATAGCCAGCCTTGCTGTTCTCCCCCTCTTTTAGCAACACAAAAGATTTTTTTTTTTCTTTTTTTATTACTTAAATGAGCTCCCAGCAAGTCTGCCTTAATATACTACTAATTGATTTTAAGGCTTGGAAAGCAGCAGAGCTCATTAGCATGCGCTGACTCAGCACGGCAGAGGGTGGGGGCAGAGACTGACCTGCGATGCTGCAGCTCAAAATGAAGTCGAGGGAATATTAAGTGGCTCGTATTGGCGTTTGATTTGCATATGCAAATGAGATCAATCAGTGCTGGAGAGCAGGAATGCTAATGATCTGCAGACAGGAGCTGGGATGAAGCGTTCAAGCAAATATCGAGTGACACTTTTGCTCCCCGAGACGCCGCTGGGGGCACTTGGCTGTCAAAGGAGGTGCCAGGGCTGCTCCTCTCCCGCCACAAACGCCCTGCTCAGAGAAAGGGGGGAGGAAAAGCAGCCCAGAAAACTCTCGTGGTGGTGGTTCTTTCCTAAAACCTTCATTTTCACCCTTTGCTTGCCCCTGTTTCTTTTTTTTTTTTTTTTTTTTTTGGTTTTGCGTACAAGAGAGAGGCATTTCTTTTCAATCAGGGATCTATTTGCAGCGCACACAGTCGTTGGATGCCTGGTTGGGTTTGTTTCAAGCTGCATTTCCACAAAAAGTCCCCACTAACGAGCTGTGGGAAAATTGCAGCCTGGGTGCCAAGGCAATCTGGTTGAAAGGCTTGTCCTTCACCGCCACTCCACCCTTGCCCAGGCACAGCCAGGGCAGCTCTGAGGAGGAAGGTGAGACGCTGAGGGGGATGTCTGTGGAAAAAAAAACCCTTCTCCACATCACCTCCCTCTGGGCTTTTCATCGAGATCTGCGTGGTGTCACATCAGCGTCTGCTGGGCATCTGGAGAGCTCTTGGGTCACTCACTCTGCCCTCTGAGGAGCAGGACAAGGAGTCTCCTGTCGTTCTGTCCCTCCTTGGGAAGCAGAGAAGGAGCTGAGAGGCAGAGCAGCTGATCTACACACACCTGTGTGTGTGTGGGTTAGACCACCCAGTGCCTCCTCAGAAAGCTCCAGTAACAAAAGGTTCCTGCTCAGGGCACTTCACCTTTTGGTTCAGGGGGGTGGTTTTGCTCAGCCTGAGTGGATCTATCTTAATTCAGATTAAATGAGGATTTAATTAACTTTATCTCCACTTCCAGAAGGGGAGGCAGAGCCCACGTGGTGATCTGGGGCTCTGATCACCTGCAGCCTCACCTTGAGGAGGATGCAGATGGAGAAAGCTGTGGGATTATCTGTCAGCCGTTTCAGATGGGGAAGAAGAAAGGTCCTTGTCACAGGTGTCCCTTTGAGGAGCTGTGTTCCTCCTGTTGTGTCTTTACCCTCTGTGATTCGCTGAGCTCGAATTTTGTGCTTTTTCCATGCGGATCTGCCCTCCCCCCCCAGCAGGTGAAATGACCTTTGGAGGAGGGAGAGAGGTTCTAATTCTGGTTATTGTGGGCTGGAGTGCCTGGGGAGGAGGTGGCTGGAGCATCACCTCGCTTTGGTTGTGCTCAGCTGACACTTCCAGCAGCTCCTCAGGTGGGGGAAGGTCACTGTGGCTCTTGAGTGTCCCCTATAAACCTTCCCATGTTATTAGGGAGGAAAAGCAATGATTATTCAAGCCCAGAAAGGCTCAGTGGTGTTGTTATTATTATTATTATTATTCATAAGAACAGGGGCTGTCAATCAGCAGTGCCTGAAATGCAGAGCAAAATAAACATTTCACCTTGTGGAAGCACTAATAGATGTGACCCCTGTTCCTTTGGGATGTGCCAAGCCTTGGAAAAGGCTTTTTCTTTCTGTAGGGGATGGTCAAACCTGATGTAAAATAACAGACAGTCCAACCCTTCAGAATTAATAAAATAGAAAACTGAAGTAAACGTCCTACAGACTGAAATATTTGGGGAAGATCAGGCAAGGCATTTCATCTGCTGGGAGAGTAGTCAATGATACTTCTAGTGGAAAAGGGAAAACCCCACAAAAATTAGTAATATTTGCTGTAAATAATGTGCCCTCTCCAATTTTACAGGGAAAACTGCAACAGGTTCCAATTTGCTCCTGAAAATTGGCTTTTGCACATTCTCTTTCGTACTGGGAGTATTTAATCCCTAATGATTGCCTGAACATTCTTAATTTTTTCCCTGCAAGAACTTTAATTACTTAAGAGTGCTTAATTACTGATGTGTGGGTCTGATATGACCGGTGGCCACTTGAAAGGAATAAAACTGAACCTCCACTGAAAGAGAATGAGATCAGGTTCTTGTATGAAGTATCTGCATCCTGAACCCTTTTAACATCAAATTACTGCCCCTCCAGCTCGCAGGAGAGAGGAGGGGGTTTAGGGAACGTTGTTATTTCCTGGGCGATGAAGGTAATTATTCCAACTACAGCTGCTCAAAAGGGATGATTGGAGTTGAATTTCCCCATTTGGCTCCTGACAGGCTCAGCCTGGTGCTGGATAAACTTCATTATCAGAGAAATCATTTGGTTTGGAAGAGCGGAGTGCCTGACCTTTAATTTATGCAAGAGACGGAAAGCAAAACGTGTTACTTTGAGGCATTAATTTCCTTAAGTGTAAATTTTTATTAGCTCTGTCTGAGTGGCCCTGTCGCAGAATTCATCGTGCTGGGGTTGGAGATTGGCTTCCAGAAGATGTGAGGGATGGAATTCCAGCCCGTGTGTGTGGAGGGAGCGTTTTATGACCCGGCATTTCAGCTGAATTTAACAGGGATTAAGTGGTGGGAAAGATGATTTGTGTGCTGTGGGTTTTACATTCAGACCAGCAGCATTCACAACAAAAAAAAAAAAAACCCTCAGCCAGGGCCAGGCTGGAAGGTGAAGCTTTTCTGACTAAAATACCTCATCTTCATGTGATTCCATCCTGAGCTTTGACAGGCAGAGGAGATAAGGAACCTCCTCTTCTTTGGAAAAGGAGAAAACAGCCCCCCAAAAAACCCCCCAAGCAAACACCAAAACCCAATGAAAAGCTCTTTGTGACGGTTTGATCTTTCTCCTGTTTGTTCAGCAGCCTCATCCATCCCTTCCCACACCAGCTCCTCCGCTGCTTGGCCTCGAGGGGCAGCAGATACATTTTCCCTGCGTGTTCCTGGGCAAAATCCGAATCCAGAGAGAAGGTGGATCCACCTGGACGTGACCCCTGGAACGCTGAGCAGGGAAAATGCTGTGCCCTCCTGCAGGTGGAGGCTGTGCCTGAGCAGTCTGGGAGGTGCTTTTTAAACATCCCATCGTTTGGGTTGGAAAACACCTCCCCAGCTCCGTTATCCACGCTCCAGGGGGTCTCCTGTCCCCACATTCCTGAAGGAACTGGCAGTTGATAAGTGTTTTATAGCATTGCTGTCGGTCCAGATGTTTCTCCTCTGGTGGGCCAGGTATTTCTGTGCTGGGAAGGGCTGGCTCCAGCTGATGGAATCACATGAGGGTGTTTCAGAGCAGGGGAAAAAAATACGAGCTGGTTGGTTCAAAATAGATCTGGGTGCCAGAAAGGGATATAAATACACATTTTCTGCTTCCATATCGTGGCCTCCACTCCTCTGATAATAAGCCATTGAGAATGGAGGGTGGGGAATTTGGCAGTTGTGTTGTTATTCCATAAACAGTCGGGTTGGGATGGCTGGATATTTTCAGCCTTGCACAAAAGCTAGGCAGAAGAAAAGAGGGTGGGTATAAAAAGCCTGGAAAAAAAACGGGTTCCAACTCCCCCATTCAGCCCAAAGAGTGGCTGATTTCTGAGCACTTCTGCTCGTTATTTCTGCCTGATGGTTTTCAGGAAGAATTAGTCCCTAAAAACACTTATTTATGTGCCATGTTTATCTGGAATATAACTGGTATTCTTGTCTTCAGGGCTCATGACTTCCCTCCGTGCCCTGGCTGGGCTGGATTGGGGAAAACACGATCTCCTTGTTTGAAGGACACATTAATTTTGTGATTGTTTCGCTCTGGCCTTGTGGGGGAAGAAAATTTGCAGGAATATCTCTTTAGTCTTGTTTTTCTTGCCGTTTCTAATTAGCTTTGCACTCTGTAAATGAAGGTTTTGCCGTGACTGCGCCCGTTTATCTCCCAAATGTCGGGGCATCTCCTGGTTTTGAGCCTCTTCCCAGCCCCTCTGTTCCTTTTACACCCTTAGTTTTCTGCTGGAACTTTTTCTTTCCAGTGCTGTGTCATTGGATTCCATGAATTTTTCCCCTCCTGCAGACTAATCACTTTAGTGCTCCTGCCTTGGAGGTCTTGGCTGGAGCTCAGGGATGTCTGACTGGGCCTTTGGAGTGCTCCTGGATTTAATGCAAACCTGGGGTTTGGCATCGAGTGAATTCTTCTTTTATATTAAAAATTACGTAAGCCCCGCTCTCTGCAAGGGAAAACAGGCAGGACTGGTGAGCACAGGAGTCTTCGTGGTCTTACTGGAAGCGACAGAAAGGTGATTCCAAGATTATCAGGGAAATGGGAGCAGTTTGTTCTGCAGATGTGTCAGAAAGGGTTGGATCTGTTTTCTTCAGAGTGGCCTGGACTGAGAGCCAGGTGCCAGACATTTTGTGAGAGAGAGATCTCAGTATCATATGGGAATATCTGTGTTTTGTTGTGGGTTCATGACCAAGCTGTCTGTGCTTTCCTGGTGTTTTTTATCCCAAACCCTCTCCCAGCATCTTCCCCCGGTGTTAGCTCAGTGATGGGATGTGTGGCCTCAGGGGGTGTCAGGGAAGGAGCTTGGTGGGAACAAAACCCTCCTGGAAGTCAGCTTTGTGTTGTTGCACACATGTAATTATGCATGAGCAGGTTCTCAGTGGGCAAACCAGCTGTAATCCTGATATTTTACAGGAAAATCCGTGTTGCTGCAAGTGCATCGGACCAAAGCACAACAAAGCCTGGAGCAAGTTGTGTTTACAGCAATGAGAGCCATTAATTCTCCCTGGAAGTTCCTGGTGCAGGCTCTGGAGTTCCCTGGGAGCAGGGTGTCTTGGATGAGAGGGGGACTGTGCCAGTCTCGTGTTTAGAAATCAAATTAAAACAAGAAGTGTTTAGAGCTCGGAGAAGGGAAGGTGTCCAGGCTGGGCAGCCCCTGGCAGACCTATTTTATGGCATTTCTGGGCTGTGCTGCTCTTAAACAGACCTATTTTATGGCATTTCTGGCACAGGTGAAGGATCCATTCTCAGAAATCCCGGGAGAACCAACACTAACCAGATCCCAGCCTGGCTGCCCAGTCCCCTGAGTGCAGGGAGTGCCTGAATGCTGCCCTGAGCACATCAAACATTATAGAAAGCCACATGTTGTTAAGCTTTCTGCTGTGTTGCTGTTCAGGGGAATATTTCCAATTTCACCTGAGCCCTTTCCAGTGCCAGTAAACTTTGTCAGGGCTGAAATTCCCCCTGACATGAGTCTGTAAAACCAGACTAACTGTTCCCCCTGGGCCTTGGCCCCTCCAGGGTTTGTTTTTTTTTTTTTTCCCCTGGATTCTGAAGTGTTTTAATCCATGTGTAGGTCTGTCAGTAAAAAAAACACAGAACAAGACAGCCTGTGGGATATTAGTGCTGTCACAGGCACTCCTTTCCCAAAAACCAGGGGGCTCAGAGGGGATGCAGAGCTCTTCCCTCGCTGGGAATTGCCTGGTGGAGTTGGGAAGGACCAAGAGCAGCTTCTTTCAGGTCTCCCGGCACGTGGTGCTGGTTTTCTCCTGCCTTGAGCCACAGCAGGTCGCTGATTTCAGTCAGACCTCTCAGTGTTCACAGAGCCAGCTGGGTGGATGTCTTTCAACATCACTAAAAATCACCCAGTTTCCCTTCTGTGAGCGATGGGAGCAGCCCAGAACCTCTCCCATGGGCCCAGCCAGGGGCAGTTCCTCATTCCAAGGTTTTTTGATCAGGCTTAGGAGGTGCTGGAGCTGCCTGGGAAAAATCTTCCAGAGCACTTCAGAGATGTTTCAGGGCACGCCACAGAAGTGGGGAGTTCATTAAGAAAAGGTTCCTTACATAACTCCCTGCCTCCTCTGTGGGCTGCCTGGAACTTTTATCGAGTAAATGACGGCCTGAGAGTCTTTCAGGGTGTCAGCAGGAGCCAGGGCTGAGAGATCTCCCTGCTCCTGGACGTGTGGCAGTGCAGTCCGGCCGTTGCTTTGTGCTTTGCTGGATGGGCAGGTTTAATCTGCCACCCAAGCAGCCTTTTCTCTGCTCCTGCTCTGATCTTCACTTGCATAACCCACTCTGGCTGTGCTGCTTTGGAATTTATTTAATAGCTCGGTTGTTCGGACATGATTAAAAATAAAATGAATGGAGTGAAGCGGCAAGAAGATGAGCAGCTCCTGAAGGGGTTTAGTCTAAAAATACCTGGTTTGGCTCAGCTGGTATTACAGAATCATAAAATGCCCTGAGTTGGAAGGGACCCACAAGGATCATCCCATGTAGTTTATCATTCATGACAGACCCTATTTTGTGATTCTCAGGCGCTGCTTTGCCTTCCTCTCATTTCCCCTCCAGAGGACGGAGGTTTTCAGTGCTCTCAGATTAAATCACATGTCAAACAGGTGCTGTGTAGATTCTTCTTTCCAACGTGAAGGGGCTGGAGTTTCCTCTCTGCTCTGCCTGGCTGTGCCTTGGCTGCTTGAAGGGGTCAAGCCCTGCAGACTGCTCAGCTCATGGTTTGGTGTTTTCTCAACAGAAGGTGTTCAAGGCACAAACTGAAGTCTCTCAGAAGTTGGGAATTGTGCTGGGCAGGTGAAGGGAACAGTCTGGAATGAACAGGTTTTGTTCCTCTGGTGACATCTGCAGTGGAGGGTGAAGGGTTGGGTGTCTTCCCTAATCCTTCCCCACCCCCCAGAGTTTAAGCAGGGTTTGAATCTTTGCCCTTAGAGGGGGTAGATTTGTATTG
The DNA here is from genome assembly GCF_003031625.1 of Empidonax traillii. Lineage (NCBI taxonomy): Eukaryota > Metazoa > Chordata > Aves > Passeriformes > Tyrannidae > Empidonax > Empidonax traillii. Next base: position 42,878 of record NW_020956143.1, on the reverse strand, counting down.
CTCATAAACAGGGTAATTAAAGTCTCAGGTCAAAACAGACGTGGATTTGGAAAGGAGAAGTGGAAATGGTTTGGAGGTGTTTCCTGTTGGACTCTCAGTGAAATGCACCTTTTTTCCCTCCTCGGGATTTGCATGTTGGAACTGAGCGTGGTGTTTCTGCCTTTCCATCTGAGCTCCTCCGAGATGGGCTCAGTGTGGGGTTGTGTGATCAAGGTTAAACATTCAGCTGTGATTCATCTTTAATCTCTGTGATGTGAAATTTAAGCGACCTGCAGTTTTGCCCCGGAGTGGATCAAGATTCAGGCCAATTCTGAGACCTTGAGGTACCTTTTTTTCTAGGTTCAGTCCCAGCCCTTTCTCCTTCCTCTGCTCTGTGTCCTTTAAAGCAAATCTGTCCTGTTTCCATGGCAATGTTTGCCCAATGGATGCCTTGGAGTGTGTGTATATGGATTTTTCATTTGTAACATGTCTCTGAATAAATTCCCCGTATATTTAAGGTCTCCTTGAGCCATTTGGACCATCACACTGTTGTAAATTTAATGTTTTTGGATAGACACAGCCCTAACGTGTGAGTGCAGCTGCACTTGTCCTGGGAGAGAAGAGGGAATGAGGGGATTTTCCCCATTTTGCTGGTGAGTAAAATGGAAGGATGGGAAGGTTCCTTGTGTGGTGGGTGCCTCTCTAGGTTTCCCTGCGTCCCTCCCTTGGTTTCCTTCAGTCCTGTGATCATTTTCCCCCTCCCTTGCCTGCCTTAATCTTGTATAAACATCCCTCTGATGTCCATGAAATAGGGTGGGATGTCTGAAAGCAAAGCTGGGGCAGGTCTGAGCACCCCAATCCACACCTGCTTTCGAGTTACAGAGGAGAAATCAGGGCAAGGTCCTTGACAGCAGGATAAGCTCTTGTTTGTGGATGTTCAGAACTGGGAGATGGTTGTCCCACTGGCACTGGGGGGGTCCCACCTGGGGCTGGATCCTTGCTCTCGAGGTGAGCTCATGTTCCTGCATCGCTTGCACGGTGCTGCTCGTGGCAGATTGTGCCAGATCAGCACCTGTGACACAGCAGACAGGGCAGAGCCCTGAGCGTGCCTGTGTGACGTAATGAGATCCCTTGAGCTCTGTTTTCACTCAGGATAAAATTACCATCTGGGTTGGTTTTTTTTTTTTTTTGATCAGTTATGACCACAAATTAATAATGAATTCAGTGCTGGGAGCAGATGATGATGATGAAATTGCTGTGGCAGCTCCGTGGGCTCTTTGTGGCCCCATCCTTGGGGTGGATTTGGCTCCTGGGTGTTGATGGGAGGTGGCTGCACTGTCAGTTCGGGGTTCCTCGAGGCTTTTACTCGAAACTGCTCTGCTCAGGGGTGTAATATTTCACTTTCCCTGTTCTCAAGGGCACTGTGATCTCACTGCTTAATGTGGAAGGTTCATGTCCTGGTTAGTTTTCCCTCCAGTACTGACCCTTATATTGGGTAGCCAGACTTCCTAGAGAAGGTAGAGAAAAGAGAAGTGTTTAGAGGGAATAAACTAGAAGGAATAAATTATGAAGGCAGTTGAAAAATGAAAACAAACAAGTTTTTTTCTGTGTTATTTGTGGGCGTGAGCCAGACCTTATGTAGTCTGAGAGGAAGCTGAAGCAACTGGGAGCTGTGAATTCCGGGGGTTTCTGGCCCCAGAAGTGGATTATTCACGGTGTGACCTCGGTGAGCTGCGAGCTGACTCAGTCTGGCTCGCTTGGGAAGAGGGTGGGCTCTGCTCAGAGCAGGAACCTGCTCGGTGTGATCCCCACTGCCCCTCCCGAGGCTTTGGAAAGCCGGGAATGAGGGAATGGGGGCTGTGTGGAAGGCACCAGAAGAGGCAGAGCTGAGCTGTGTGTGATGCTCTGGGGAGGCTCAGCAGGTCTGTGCTGGGGCACAGGCATCACCCAGGGCTGGGGGTGAGACCTGGAGCCCAAACACCACCAGGTCCCCACCCTGCTGCTTGCAAAAACCAGGGGTGAGATGTTGTGGTGAATGCCCTTCCTCTGCTGTGAAATATTTATTAAAACAGATGTAGTTGGCCACGGTTTCTGGTGCTGGGTAACGAGCCAACAGCTCGAGGAGATCAATAAGCAGACAAACAATGTGGGCTCTAAAGTTGGAAGTGGCTTTTTTTTTTTTAACAGAACAAAGAGCCTTCCCTGTCCAGGGCCACTCTCCAGCAAACTGCAGAGCAGATCAACACTGGCACCCAGTGTCTAGATAGGATCAGTTCAAACCTGGGTTTTCAACCCTCTTTTCACGCTGAGTCTTGGCTTTCAGTGCCGATGAGCACGGAGGGCTGAGGCTCCTGATGTGCCCTGGCAGTTCAACTCTCCGGGGCTGCAGCTCCAGCTCTGCCTGCCTTTGGTGCCTGCAGTTGTCTCCTGGTGCTGACAACCCCCCCAGCCCCGCTCTCCTCACGGGGAGATGCAGGTCTCTGTTTCCCCTGGAACGGTTAAACCTGAGTTCAGGGAGGGAGGGAGAGGCGAGGAACGTGAAACCACCTCTCCTTCCCTGGGGAAGTTCCTTCCAGTTCCTCTGCAGCTGTTAAATGCCAGTTCAATGAAGCCTTTAAACATACACTTAAATCCATCCCTGCTAAGCAAAACACTTAACCACGTCCTTTAAATGAGGCTGCTGTTGGAGTGCTGTGGCACTGCAGAGCAGCAGGGCTGGAGCACCTTCAGGGAGATGAGCACATCTTGGAGCTGAGGAGGCTCCTGAGGCAGCAGAGCATCCCAGGCTGGGCTGGGGGTGAGGACCCTGATGACTCTGCATGTTGGAAGCATCTGCCAGTGGGACCTTCTTCTTCAGGCCCAGCAAGTGATTTCTGTAGCCAGCCTTCAGGATCTTTTTCTTGGGAAGGAATTGTCTGTGAGGGTGGGCAGGCCCTGGCACAGGTTTGCCCAGGGAAGCTGTGGCTGCCCCTGGATCCCTGGAAGTGTCCAAGGCAAGGCTGGAGCAACTGGGCTAGTGGAAGGTGTCCCTGCCCGTGGCAGGGGGTAGGATGGGATGGACTTTAAGGTCCCTTCCAACCTGAACCATCCTGGGATGGTTCCAGATGTTCAGGATCCCTCCTCCCCACACCCTCAACACGTTGGGGCCATTTATTGCTCTGTCTGCTCTGATCCTGCTGCCTCCATGCTCGGAATTTTTGGCTGTTTCTGTAGAGTGATGACTAAATCAGACCTAAACTACTCCCCTCTCAGCCTGCCTGACACTCTGGGAAGTTGCACTGGAGGTGCTCTGAAGTGGCTGCAGCACATTCCAGAAAGGTAAACTGAAAACTGGAAATAAAAATCCAAAAAGAAGAAGAAGAAGAAGAAGGGCCCCAGAACTACCACCACAAAGAAGATGGATGATGAACCATTTTGGTCTGTTATTATCCAGAAGTAACGATCTGCCTGGTTTGTAGTGAACAAAGAAATATTAGAGGGGAAAAAATAGTTCCCATTTAGCTTTATCTCTGGCTATACTGGAAACAAATCATGACATAAAAAAAAGGATAAAATGAAATGAAAAAGATACCATTTATTTCCTTTTCTGTGTAGCACACTCTGGACAGTTATTGTGAAGATTAAAACTCTTCTGAGCTAAAGCAGATTGTACTTAAAGCACTGGTGAAGGATGGTGGAGAGTCAGGGAGGGTCCCTGCGGTCCTTGGCCCAAAAGTTATGGGGGAGGAGTGAAGGGAAGGGGTCTGGGTGGATCCCCCTCTCTCCTGGGGTGCCAAAGGTGCCCTCTCCGTGTCCCCTGGAGGTGTCTCAGGTCATTTTTAAAGCTGGGATGGAAATTTTAGGGATATTCTCCTTAAAAAAAATCTGGTTTTCCCCTGGAATTTCTTGGAAGGTAACAATGCAGGGCAGGGGAATATCCCCTTCTGCCCAGCCTGGCTCTCCAGGAATCCCTGAGGTTGAAAAAGCCCTCCCAGCCCGTGGAGTCCCCCTTGTCCCCCAGCCCAGAGCACTGAGTGCACATCCAGTCCTTCCCTGGACACCTCCAGGGCTGGGGACTCCAAACCTCCCTGGGCAGCCCCTGCCAAGGCCTGACCACCCTTTCCATGCAGAAATTCCTCCTGATGTCCAAATCAGAAAAACCCTCCCTGTCCATCCCTTTGGATGTCTTGACTCCCACACCCCATTTTTCCCCCCCCCGGGAAATGCAGGAAAATGCGAAGAGGGGTTAAAAAAAACAGCAGAGTGGAGATGAATTTGGAAATGTGTGTGCAGAGATGACTGAGCCAAGCAGTTTAGGTCAATGATTTTGTTATTTTGCTTGGTTTGTGCAGCGTCGTTTCATGGGATTTATGAATTATTGCTGCTGGAGGAGCTGCAGGGGGGGGAGCTGGGAGGGCTTGCTCTGGCAGGGCTTGCTTGCTTTCCTTTCTTCTTTATTAGGAAAGGAAATTAGTTGGGAATGAAGAGGTGTGATGTACAGCCTCATATCATAAAAGTTGCACTCCTTGATAAGATTTCAAGGTTAGAACAATGATAGCGTGGAAATCTCTCTCGTAAACTCCCCTGGATAATTCAGGCAATAAAAACGCTTCTTTTAGCTCTGTAAACAGGGTAATAGACTGGAGAGCAGGAGCTGGGTGGATTAGACAGTGGGGTTATTTTATATTCCAACAATATAAACAGAGAAAATGGAGCTGGAGATTAATTTGAAGAGAGAATCAGGGCAGGTTCCTCCTTGGAGCAGAGGGTGGGTTTGAGTTGGGTCTCAAATACCTGGGGCAGGTAAAGCAGCTTGGACGTGTCGATGGGATGAGAGGGAAGAGAAGCACCTCTGCTCTTCTTCCTTCCCTTCCCTTCTCCTCCTGACGGGGTTTTGGGGGCTTGGGAGAGGCTGATGGAGCTGATGGAGCTGGGCTGAGCGCGCTGTGGCGGTGGGACCGCGGCCAGGGAAGCGTTGAGTCACATCTAATGACTTCAGAACCGCTAATTAATCTCGAATGAACTGGAACAGGGCGGCACAGCTTGACGAGGCACCGGGCTCTGAGAGCTCCTGGCCTGCAAGACTTGCAGGGGAGTGATCATAGGGGGGTGAGGAAGGCTGGGGGTGGGAGCCTGTTGGAAAGAGCAGAAAGAAATGGGGGTAAAACTGAAGTCGGTGAAGGGGATGAAGCTTCTGGAGCAGAGCAGCAGCTCTCTGGCAGCTCAGGGGGGCGGGTGATGGGAACTTCTCAATCCTGTGGTTCCTGTTTGCAGTTTGTTCAGTTCATTTTCATCGCACTGATATCTGTGACACTCGTGGTTCCCACCTCACCTCCTCTCCAGAGGCTCTGCTCTGGTTCTGATCGTGTCTGTGCTGCCAATTAACACCAGGATTGTGGTTCCTCTGCTGTGTCACCTTGGCTATGGGGGTGTCCCTGGGGCCCAGTAACTCCTGGGAGAGTGACATTCGAGGTATGTTGAGGAGCCCTCCAGGTGCAACAGCAATAGAATAATCCCATTTCCTTTCCCCTGTCATAAAATAAGATAACGCTTTGGCAGCTGCTCAAATCAAGACAAATAAAATAAACTGCTCTAAATTCATCATGGGAAGACACAGACTTAGCTACAAAATGACTAACAGGACCTTCTATTCATCTGTACAAATCTTGGTCTGTGGCTGCATTCATTTCCATACAATCACTGGAAAATATTATGTTGATTGCTGGGAACAAAGCTTTTATGGGGAGGGGGGGGAAAAAATCCACGCTACTAATCTACAGTGGAATTGGTAAATGGGTAAGACAAAGCTTTAATAATATTATTCTGTGCGACATCTGATGTAAATAATACAGTTCTATTAATCTCTGAGGCAATCAGAGAGTCTGGCTGTTAGAGGCAGCCAAGGATGAGCAATAATATTATCTCTGCTCAGGGATGTTGGAGTAGAATCACAAATCCAGGGCTGGCAGAGCAGTGGCTGCACCAGCTCAGGGAGTCACTCAGCGCTGAGCCAAAGGCACTTTGGGTGTCCTGGGGACTGGGCAGGGGGTTCCAAGGGCATCTCCAGGCCCTGCACCCTCAGAGCCCTCCTTGCTCTGCTGTGGGACTTGTCAGGAAGGGATAACAAAGCTGATGAAAGCATAAATGTTGTGAGGAGCGACTGAGGGGGCTCAGCCTGGAGAAAAGGAGCCTCAGGGGGAACCTTCTCCCTCTCAGACTCCCTGGCAGGAGGGCTCAGCCTCTCCTCCCAGGTGGGAGGTGGCAGGAGATGGCCTCCTATTCCTGCAGGAACCCAGAGCACTGGAGGAGTTAATGCTGTGCCTCCCCCAAAAGCTCGTGTGTGCTCCCTCCTGTAACGAGAGATTAGTGAAAGCAGCCAAATGAAGCAGAATTTTAATATGAGATCCTGTTTTTCAAGTATGATTTTAAGATACCAAGCGGGTCAGGGTTGTCTGATTCTCCACAGTTCATTAAGTAGAGAGCAGCTCGTGGTGGAGATTGACTTTTAAAAATGATAGATTTTTATTTATAGCGAAGTTCTAGTCATTAATTTTAAAGGATGGAAACATAAAAGCAGGAATGGGTTCTTTTTTTTTTTTAAAAAAAAAGAGTGACATTGGTAATTTAATTAAGTTGGGGCTTTGAGTATCATTACAGAAAATGAAACATTAGTTCTGTGCTGGTTTTCCACCTGTCTGACATCTTCCACAGCATCCCAAAACCTGCCTGGTTGGTAATATTTCTACGTGGAAGTTGCTGCTGAAGCCTAATCCTGTGTTATTACAGATTGGGATGAGGGTGCTGGAGGGGCCAGCACCATCCCAAAGCCCTCCCTCGGCGTCCTCTGCCCGCGCTGGGATTGGTGTTTCCCTTCCCAAGCTCGCCCCCCCAGCTCTGGCTGTGTTTTATTCTGCTCCACGCCATGGCTGCCAGAGGATCATTTTCCTTTTAATCTTCCTCTTTTCCTTGGCAGAAGAGCGGGCGAGGCCTCCCTTTGCTCGTAGAAATTCATCTGCTTTCGCTCGCACCCCCCGACCGAAGCGTTTACAGTGATAAACCATCAGTCAGCTGTGAAGGACTGTGCTCCCCTTCCTCTGCTGTGGCAGCCCTAATGAAAAAGAGCCATAACACGAGATGCTGCACAGGGGCCTGATTCAAATTTGATGAAGTCATTCTCGGGCCCGCTTGTCTCGCCCGGGTTTTATATTGGGCTCTAAAACCGCGATTGGAGTCGATCTCCTTTTGGAGTGGCTTGTGGGGAGCCCATGGATTTTATTTAAATGCCCTGAAACTGCTGCACCGAGACACTGACTGAGGATTTACTGGTGGTTTAGCTGCAACTTTGCCATCTTGCATTCCAGAATCCCATATTCTTGCTGATTTTGCTGGAGCTGGGTCCAGCTGCGTTGCAGAGCCTGGATTGATGGCTGTGTGTGAAATCTGGATTAAACACGAGGAAGTGTAAATCCTGCTGGGCTCAGATTGTTGTTCCTTCTGCTTGGGCAGTGGGGTTTGCTGGGTTTTGTGTGGTTTTAAGGTAGCACATAACTCTTGCTTATACTGTAGGGGTGCTGTGAAATGTAGTCTCAGGGTTTTAATCAACTGCAATCAAATTAAATAGAACTGGGGGGGGGAAGAAGGATATTTTTGGTTTAGAAATTGGTGAAACTGGTCAGGAAAGAGAGGATCTTGTTGACTCAGGACCTTGGGGGGAGTGATTTCTGACCCTGAGATGAGCTCAGTTGGGTAAAACCTGGTGCTGATAACCCTGAGTTCAGTCCCCTGGGTGGGCCTGTCACTTGAGAGGTTTGATGATCCTGGTGGGTCCCTCCCAACTCAGAATATTCTGTCAGGCTGTGCTTTTGTTTCCTTATATAAAATATATCTACATATAATGTATTTAAATTAGGTGTATATATAAAATTATATATACATTGGGATGTGTGTGTATATATATATATAAAGTAGAAATAATATTTAATTATTAACTCCAAGTGGTCTAATGAATTCTGGAGCAATCCAGCAGGTAAGTTCAGTGCACATTAAACTTGGTGGTTACATTTGAAGCGATGCATTGACCAGGAGCCCCTTTCCTTGGCAGCTCTGCCCAGCCACACGTGTGGGAATCCGGGAAGGCTCCAGAACGGGATCCAGCAGGGGACAACGTTCAGCATCGGGGACAGAGTGAGGTACAGCTGCAATCCGGGCTTCTTCTTGGAAGGCCATGCCCTGCTGACGTGCCAGGCCAGCTCAGACAACTCTGCCTCCTGGGACTTCCCTCTCCCCGTCTGCAGAGGTACCGGCACCCCCTCCCTCGGGAAAACGGCGTTCCAGGGGCTCTCTGGGGGTGGGAAAACTCCACAGAGCGGGAGTGGGATTTGAAGGACTTGAAAGCTGAATGTGATGTGGTTAATGTCGAGGTTCCTTTGTGCTGGGTTCCTCGGAGCTGCCGGGGCTCGGGGGAGGGATGGGGAGGTTCTGAAGCGCTCAGAGGATTGGAAATGCTGCTTTAACTGCAGTTTCTGTGCGTGAAGTAGGGGGAAAAAACCTAACTGTACCTGGGTGTGACGTGATAGGACAAGGGGAAATGGCTTTAAAATGGAAGAGAGTAAGTTTGGATGAGTTATTAGGAAGAAATCCTTCCCAGTGAGGGTGGGCAGGCCCTGGCACAGGTTTGCCCAGAGAAGCTGTGGCTGCCCCATCCCTGGAAGTGTCCAAGGCCAGCTTGGAGCAACCTGGGCTAGTGGAAGGTGTGGCAGGGGGTGGACTGGATGAGCTTTAAGATCCTTTCCAGCCCACATCCTCCTGGGATTCTGTGACTGTCCATTAGACAAGACACCTACCCAGGACCGTGCAGGTTTTCCGGATCAAACCCTGGGAGATGAGCCCGGATTTCCCACTCTCTGTTGAACTTTTCTTGTGGCCCCATTCCCTGGTGATTGTGGGGGTGTACTGTGGCCTGGGGGCAGTGGGGCTGAGAGGTAAAACCTGACCTTCCCTTGGAAAAGCCTCCCCTTCTTTCTCCCTGCGAGTCTGGGGCAGGGAAACCTAAATCCCTTTCTCAGTGCAGAGAGCACGTTGCTAATTCGAGTGCCACGAGGGACTGGAGAGTCTGTAAATACACAAGTGTCTGTGTTGTTCTACCAAAAACATTTGCTGCTGCTTTTGAAGTCCTTTCCCCCTCAATTCCTTGTGTGCTTCAGCAGAGCATCTTCTATTGATTCTCTCTATTGACTCTGCCTGTGCAATCAATCAGCACTTCTAAGCTGCGGCGTAAATCAGGAATTTAAAGCCAGCAAATATTGTTTGCTGGGGATGTTTTCAATGCCTGCTCAGGTTGGTTACACAGCACTAAGATGGGTATTTATGCTGCTCAGTGGGGTTTTTTTTGTACTCCCCACCTGCTGTTCTGGGGCCAAGGGCGTTCAGAGCGCTGGAGGAGGGGTTCAAACTGCTGCTGGAGAGGGACACTCATCACTGGCCTTTTTTGTGATCAGTTATGGTTCTTTTCTTTGCTTTTCCTTCACGTTAGGACTATCACCGTGGCTTTTTAAGTGTTCTTTGATTTTATTTTTCCACTTTCGCTGGGAGTGCGTGCAGGGAAAACATTCATAGGATCACAGAATAACCTGAGTCGGGACCCACAAAGGTCCACCAGCCCTCAGCTGCTCCTCACATGGCCCCTCCAGGCCCTTCCCCACCTTCTCAGCCTCCTTTGGACACTGAAATTCGCTGCAGTTCAACCTGCAGGGTTTGTTCCCTTGAACTGCCCAACTCAGCTGTGATTTCAGCCCTGCCCTCCCCGTCCTGAGCCGGCGGTGCTGATGGCTCTGACCCGGCTCAGCTCTTCCATCAGTGCTCTGGGAATGGCTCTGATGGCAGCACAGCGAGTGCTGGTTCAGGTGGGCTGGTTCCTGTGCCTGCAGGTTCCTGGAGGCAGCCACTTCTTTTTTTTTACTACATTTGCTCCTGATCCTTCAAGACTCGGAGCTTTCGCTTGAAGTATTATTTTTTTTCAGAGGCAGGAACCAGAAATATTCCCGTGCAGCAGTTATATCTTGTTCCAAGGAAGGAGAAAAGCAGCAGAGACAGCCTGCAAATTGACTTGCTGGATTTGAAACCCTGCTGCCCTCCTTCCACCCTCGGGGGGCTCCCAGGAGCCAGACAGTTGTGCCTGGCTGATAAACTGGTGATAGAGACTTTGGGCTGCTGCAAGGGGCAGCAAGATTTGCATTCTGACAAACAGCTTTACACCTTCTTCTGCTGGGAAAATAATGTTTTCAAAGCTGCTGCCTGAAGGAGAGTAAAAAAAAATATATATATATATATACATATATATTTTCTTGAGAGCAAAAAGATCTTAGTGGCCTCTATGGCTTATAATTAATTCTGTTAATATTGGCTTATGGGTCACTGTCACCTGAAAGTTTGTTGAATGTATTTGGAGGGATTGTTTTTTAATCTGAGCTGGAGATGGGATTCCAACGAATAGGGATGAGAGGTGCTCTCTGGGTGAGCAGGGGGTAAAACCTGGGAGCTGCTGCCTTGGGATTAATCTGTCTGGTGTCACTATAAAGGACATTGTTTGGTTGAGGGCTCTTCCCTCCAGGATAGCTCCAGAGGTGGGACACAGCTGCAGGATTGGGCCACACTGACCCCTGGTTTCTTTGTGCCCTTTGCTCTCTGTTTGGCCTCTGCTTTGGAATATTCTTGTCTCTGCATTGGTATCTTTGTTCTGGTCTTGGTGCTTTGAAGGAATCGAAGATGCCCAAAAATTCGTGGTGGAAAAGAACCACCAGGGTGTGTGGGGGGATGTGCTGGAGGAATGCTGGGGAATTCTCTGCACTCCCTTTGCCCAGCTCAGTCTGGGATTGCTGACCCTCCCCTGGCTCAGCAAACTCCAAGCACAGCAAAACGCTGCTTTTGAGGCACCAGGAGATGATCCCAAAACATCTGAACGTGCTGTGAAGTGAAGCTCTCCCATCCGTGCAGAGGGGGAGAAGCCTTGCCCAGATTGTTGGCTGAGTTTAAGCAGAACTGATGGGTTTGTGGTTCTGGGAGGCAGCTGAGTAAAAACTCAGCAAGGCAGGGGAAGAGTTGGGAGCATTTGTGAAGCTCCATTTTAAGCATATCAAATATGCATAATCTCATTAAAAGTGGTCTGTCTTACTGTAACTCAAGCAGCTGCTTAGGCTGTGCTGTGCCCAAAATAATTGAAGGGCTGTTCAAGAAGATTTGAGAAGATTGTAGGATATGTTTAAGCAATAACAACCTCTACAAACTGAGGGAGTGTGTGTGTATTTAGAGGTGGATGGGAAGGGAATGTATTTTCCATTAAATACCTTTTGCAATGAAGTTTTTTTTTTTCAAGGGATTTGAATTAAAAACTCCCCTTTTAATAATAGTAATAGTGGTTATAAAACAGCCAACCCCCCACCATGCCTTAGGCTGGATCTTCGACTACTGCAAGTTTGCACAGTCCAATAAAACAAATTAATCTCCTTGTTTAAGAATTCAAATCCAGCACTGAGTCAAAATTCTTTAGCATCTTCTCCATCCCCTTCTGTGCTCCTTCTAGTACAAGAATATGTTTGGAATCAACCCTTTTTCTTTTTACATGGAGCTTTGGAAGTCCCCCGAGGGGGCCCTCCCTGCCGCTCCCCATCCGTCCCTGGTACCTCCTGCTCTCAGTTTGGGCAGATGGGCCGCGGGGAGGGGGTGGCACAGCACGGGTGGCACAGCACGGGTGCCACGCTCTGCCTCTCCAGTTCCCTTAGCTGGAGGCTGCAAGATCCAGCTCTGCTGGCAAACCCCGCTGATGGCACAGGACAGGAGCTCCTGTGAAGGTCTGAGAGCTGAGGATCCCTCTGAGCAGCCCCCTGGGATGGCCCTGCCCGTTCTGCCCCCTGTGTTTAACTCGTGTTCTCAGCCCTGTTAAACTGCAGCTTGGAAGGGGGGGTTGGCTTAAAATAGTCTGGAATGGAAATAAGTGTTTGTCATGTAAAGCCCCGAGCTCCTTGACTAAAGCATCTGAAATGCAGCTCTGCTACATGTTGTAAAGTTAACAGGCTTTGCTTTGTGCTGTTCCAAATAATGCTGAGCTGATGCTCTGAGCTGCCCTGTGCTCATCCACTTAATTCCATCTTCCCTTTACCTTCCTGACCGTGTTCTCTTCAGATCCTCCTCTTTTAGCTGTTCTGATACCTCCTCAAGAAATTCAGGCTCTGAAAAGGAGGGGACCTGGAGCGGGAGAATCCGGTGCAGGCCCAGGGGTTGTCGCTGCTGGATTTCTGCACGAGGGGTTTTAAGTTTTCACCACATAAATTTCCCTAAGAAATCAGAGCGGGCAAAGACACCTAAGGCAGGTGTGTGGGATGCTCCAGTCCTTTTACTGTCAGATTTCTGTTAAATGCAGTATTTGTGCTCCCAAGTCCTGTTGTCCCAACCCACCCCTCAGCATCTTTGTCTCTCAAAACACACCTGGGTAGAACCAGCGGGGCTCGGCTGTGAACTGGGGCTGGTTTTTGTTGCTCTGTGTGTTCCCAGCCCTGATCCCTCTGTCCCGTTGCAGCTGATGACGCCTGTGGGGGGACCCTGCGGGGGCAGAGCGGGATCATCTCCAGCCCCCATTTCCCTCTGGAGTACGGCAACAACGCCGACTGCACCTGGACTATCCTGGCTGAGCCTGGGGACACCATCGCTCTGGTTTTCATGGACTTTCAGCTGGAAGATGGATATGATGTTTTAGAAGTGGCTGGGACAGAGGGATCCTCGCTCTGGTAGGTGGCTGCATTTTTTTTCCTGATTGTTGCTAAATCTGCTGCTTTACTGTCAATGAACTCCTGGCAAGTGTTTCAGCAGATCAGTTTGTGGCTTTGACAGGAGGCTGTGGATAGAATTCCCATCCCCCTCTCGTCCCAGTGCTCTCAGAAATACTGCTTTTATTCAGAATAAAGGCCTAGTTAAAAACCCTGACCAGCAGCAAGTGGCCGGTCTGGGATGCTGATCTCAAACCCAGTGTCCCTCTGGAAAGGGAGAATTAAATATTTGCAAGATTTAAGTGTTGCCTGGGATTATCAGCAGGAAGTGAAATTGTGATTATTTATTAGGTTTCTGCCACAAATCCCATTCATTGGGGTGATTTCCACTCGCTGGCCATTTTGGGGGATCGGGATTTGAATTCTGAGGACGGATTGATGTGAGAGAAGTTGCCATTTCCTGTGTGCCAATTGTTTACCATTCCCAGGACTCCTTGGAAAATTAGATTTTGCCGTTCTATGAAAAAAAAAAACCAAGCCAAACAACCCACCCTGGTTTGATTAGATGCATTAATATTTGAGGGCACTGCTGGTTTTGAGCCATTCTGGGCTGCAGTGAGGATCAGTCACCTGTGGGGTGTGAGGAAAGATGGATGGAGCTGGTTAAGAAACATTATTCAGCCCGGAGGTGTTGCCAGTGCAACGCTGTGTCTTGTCACATCAAAAAGAAAACAAAGCCTGTCAGAGTGAACCTGCTGGGGGGAAAAAAAAAAATAAAAAAAAATAAATTAATAAACCATCCCTAAGTGCAGCAGGGAAGAACTTTAGAAATGGCTCAGCAGATGAAAGGCTGTGACTGTGAGAGGAGCTCCAGTGGCTGGTTCAGGGTTTGGGGAAGGAGCTGCTCCTGCCTTTTGAGGTCCATCCCTCATTTTTATGGCACCAGGGAACACGTGGGGAGTGGGGGGAAGATGAACCCACCAGAGGCACCTCACTGAATATTCCTGAAGGGAAACTTCGCAGTCCCACAAGCGGAATTACAGAGAGTCTTATTTGGAATCTCATTTTTCAAAGCTGGCCCTCACAACTCAGAGCCTGATAATTAAATTCAGATGACTCATTTTTTTCAATAATTTTTTGCCCGTAGGGGGGAAAAAAAACAAAACCAACAACAACCAAAAACCTGGCACTCCTATCTCCTCTTTAAACATGTTGATATGATTCAGCATGAAAATAGAGCTGAAACCCTTTTTTTTTTTTTCCCCTTCTGTCTATGAAAACCTGGGTTTAATTATTGGTAATATGGCAGATAGACTTGCAGCCAAATCAACCGCCCTATATTGAAGTATCTCCCAGCTAAATATTTCATTTCCTAAGCTTTATGAATAGTTTTAGTCATGTCCGGAGCCGTGCACAAATAAACAAAATTAAATTTCATCTGGGGGATAATTCCTATGTATTTCCAAGCTATGGAATGTGATCTCATGGTGGTATTTATGAGACCATTAACTCAGCACTTTGAGTAACCTTGGCTTGACCTGCACTTATAAAAATCTGCATTATCATTATTATTCATCCTCCCCTCTTTAAAAATAGACGTTTTGTTGGGTTTTTATGAGCCAGGTTGATGGAACTGCCTTCAGTGCTGATCCCCCCTCCCTGGAGAATCCTCATCTGAGCCTCATTGGCTGCCCAACCTGTTGGATGTAAATCCTGCAATAAAGTGTTCCAAGGGAGAGGACGCTGCAGGTCCGAGCGGAGCACTGGAGGCTGAGGAGCTGTTTGAGCCATATTAATAAAATAACACATTTTACAGCTCTTTTAACTGCTCTCTCAGCTTCTGTCAGGGGACTTCGGGTCTGGATTGCCTTGACAGGTGAGAAATAAAATTGTGCCGTGGAGGGAGCAGGAGGGGGAGAGAGGAGCAGCGTGAAGATGAGCCTGTCAGATTGGGAAGGGCCAGGAGAGGGGGGGCCAGGCTGGAAGGAAGAAGATGGAGAGGGGGATGGAGTAGCTGTGTTCCAGGGGGAGCTGTCCCTGCCCATGGCAGGGGTTTGGAAGTGGATGATCTTTAAGGTCCCTTCCACCCAGCCCAGCGTGGGATTCTCTTACATCCTCACCCCCAGACTCCTTCTTGTCTTCAAGACTTGGGGTTCTCTTGCCCTTCACTTTGTCCTGGCTGAGAGATCTGAAGGGATCAGTGATGTTTTCCCCCCTAAACACATGCAAAAGAAGAAAAATCCCCCAAAGCAGCTTGGGCTGGAGCCCTGAGGGGACGTGAGCTCAGGAATATCATGATATGAGCTCATCAGGGCAGCTGGGGGCTCCTGCCCGAGGCTCCCCCTCCCTGCTGAGAGGCCAAAACGCTCCAAACTGAGCACCTGAACCATCCCCAGCCCCTGTTTGATGATGGGCAGCCCCCAGGCTGGTCCTGGTGGCACCAATCCTGCCCTGGGGCAGACGTGTCCCAGCCTCCTCTGCCCTCAGGGGGCTTGCCCTGAAGCTTTGGGGAGGTTTGACTTGATTTAAACTGCTGTCTTTGATCTGCTGGTTTCCCTGTGAGCCCTTAGACCGGTTGCTGGGGGATGTTTGAGGTGAGGGATGGAACTGCCATGGGGGGTGGCAGGAATCTGGGTCCTGCAGCTCAGTGTCCTGCACCCCTGTGTCCCCCCTCTCCCACCTCCTCATGGGCTGGGGAGATCAGGACTGCACTCTGAGCACCCCTCAGAGTAACTTTACGGGGGGTTTTTGCTTTGCCTGTGGAGGAACAGCTCTAGATTTCCTCTGTGCTCTTCTGCTGGGGTTTAAATCCACGCAGACAATGAAAGTGTGGTTGTGTGTCCCTCGCCCTTCTGTCTGTCAGGTGCTGAGATCTCCTCCAGCTTGTCTGGGCTCTGTGTCTAATCTTAGACACGATAATGTTGCTGTTGCCAGCCGAGGTGGTGCTGCAGGAGATGATTAACAACCCAATTTCTGTGTGTTTACAGGCATTGACTCAGCTCAGGTGTGTGTTTTTCGAGGTGTAACCAGGTGTTCAGCAGGGAAGGTTCCTGCAGCCGTCCCGCTGTAGCTGGAGGTAAAAAAGGTGTCTGTGCAGAGCCAAATTCCTCCAGAGCAGAGCATTTCAAACCTGGGGAAGCCTAGGAAAGCAGTTTAATGCTTGCCACAGAAAGTTTGCTTTATGCTGCTGAGCTGGAGAACAGGAGGGAGTGAAGGGGAGGCAGTGCCAGCTCCAGCCTGCCCTGCTGAGCAGGTGAGCAGCTGCCACAGCCTTCTCCCCCAGAACAGCATTTGGCTGTTTGTTCCACCAGTGAAACTATTTAGAAGGCTCTGCTCCTGCCAAGTGAAGGAGTTCCATGAGCTCAGATTAACGAGCTCCTGCTTTGTCTGCCCGGGACAGACCGGCTGGCGAGTTTGGAAGGTTCACGAGATGTTTCTGAGATGGGAAATTCACTCCTAAATGTGGATGGGTTTGTTTTTGTTTTTGTTTTTTTTTAATAATGAGGCTTTTCAGATCTTTTAGAGCTTGGGTTGTGTTTTGCCACTGCATGTGGTAGAGTTGCTAGGAGGGACTGGGATTTTAGCTGGGAAGGTGCTGTTGTTGCTGCTGTGCCAGAGCGTCGTGGGATTCGGATCAAAAATACTCAAGAGCCTCTTTGGGTTGTGTATTTTAGGGGGGTTGCATCATCTCTCACATTACCCCAACTGCCCTCCCACTCTCTGAGTCTTCCTGTGTCATTTCCCCCAGGAACCATTCCTTTCTCCCTTGATTTTGTGTTAATAATCCCATGCTAAGGGAATGCAGAGGGAAGAGGTGGGGCTGCAGGTGGGGAGCTGCCAAATCCGTGGAGTTTATTCCTGTCTGGATTCAGTTCCTCCTCTTCAGTGTCTCGTCTCCATCTTGCCTTTTCAGCCTTGGAGCTGCATTTTCCTCCCTTGCACAAACACCCTTTTTTTTCTCCCCCTGAGGACTATTTTTTCACTTCATTTCTGTGGAATTCAGTTTAACTTTGTCCCCTGATTTCCTGGAACCTGCCCTAACATGTGCCTGTGTATTATTTTGCATTACTTCTCTAGCACAGCTGTGCCAGATGTGAAGGCATCTTGCTGTGCCCCAGGGGTGCTTCCTGCAGATGTTGAGCAATGGGTGAAAACCAAAGGGAGCAGGGACCGGGGTGAGCCTGGGAGAAATAAGAACCTCTGCATTTAAAGTTCCTCTGGTGAGTTTTGTATCTCCCTCTCTGGAGCTGAGCCCTGGAGGCCACTTTGAGCCACCAGCCCTTTCTGGAAGAGCATTTCAGAAGTTCTCCCTTGTTCTCTGTTCCTGCAGAGAGTCGAGTTTGGGGGAAGAGAGGTTGGAAGAATCATCAGCGTTTGAGCAGCTCCTCTTTATTTCCTTTGTCGTCATTACCTGCAGTTGACCCTTCCCTCCCCACCACCCTCATCTGTCTCTAAGTGGTTTCTAATAGTCATTAAAGTTCTCCCATGCAGGATCTGCTCTGTGACTCCCTCCTGGTGCCGCTCCTTCCCCACCACTGCCCAGCCTCGTGCGCTGTGTGCTCTGAGGGATGCGAGTTCCTGGAGGTCACTGCTTCACATGATGCTGTTGGTTGGTGAAAAACTCTTCTCTGTGTGGGCTTCTAATGAACCAGCCTATTTTCCTTCTATCAAAGCAGCCTCTGATCCTTGGGGAGCTGCCTCAGAGCTTTCAGGGCGTGTTTTCATCTCGGAGCTCAGTCGGCGTCTGTGAAGTCCACGCGGAGACTTCGGCTCCGAAGGGTTTGCGAACCAGGATTTGGTGTTTTTGTCGCTTTACTGAACGTGTTCCTCGTGCTGCCAAAGCTCTGGGTCTGCATCTGCTGCTGCTGCTCCCTGTGCAGGTCGCTGGGACAGCCTTGGAGGGGTCCTGCAGGCTTTTCCTGGCCGTGTCCCTCATCCCAGCCCTGTCCCCGGAGCCTCCCCAGCAGCCCCCGTTCTTGGCAGGGACTCTGGGACACACACACACACTGCCTGGTGACTGCTCTCAGATGACTCTCATCTCACACTTGCCACTTTCTTTCTTTTCTTTCTTTTTTTTTTTCTTTTTTTTAATTTTTCCAGTCGGTAATTGCTTTTATTTGCAAGTTGACAAGCATTCTCCTGCCCTGTGCTGCACGAGGCTGGCAGGTTATTGTGTGGCTTGAAAGAACTCGTTTCATCGCTGGTTAAAGCCCAGATAATGCAAGTGGGGAAGTTTTCTTTTCCTGGGCAATGAATTGAGCTTCCTTATTGTAAGAGTTAATTAACTCTTGGGTGCTTTATCTGTAATATTCAGATGTTTTTCCTGCATGGCAGTGTTTTCCATAGGACTGGGAGTGAATAAAAAAACGTGTATGAAGTGGCTTTTGAAATCCCTGTTTAAATGGCAGTTACATCTTCATTGGGATCTGGAAAACAGGCTTAACTGAACTTTATCTTTTTTTTCTTCCAAAAAGCATTTATAGTCCTTTTAATTGGAAACAAGTTCTCCAAAGGCTTTCAAGCTGCACAACTTTGCTTTGGTGGGAAATGGTCTTCCTGCAAAGCCCCCCCTTTTTCTCTTGGAAGGATGTGTTCTCTGGAGAGGACATTTTGGAAGAGTTTGTGAGAAGCCTGTTCAGGCAGCAAACCCCTGGAACTCCTGCAGGGGTCCCACAGTGGGGCTGTTCCAGCCTTTGGAGCTCCCTGCACTGCCCTCCAGGCCTCCCATGAATATGGATTTTCCCCGTGAAGAACAGGAATTGGTAGGTCAGGGAGCTGTTTCTCCCTGCTGGGAGGCAGCTGGCGGTGCTGGAGCCCTGGATTCCTTGATTGCTTCCCGAGGGGATGCAAATCATCCCCTGAGCACCCCCCCTGGCTGATCTCAAATCATCCCCTGAGCACCCCCCCTGGCTGATCTCAAATCATCCCCTGAGCATCCCCCATGGCTGATCTCGGCATTTCCAGGAGGGATAATGCTCTGCACAGAGTGGTTCCTGCACATTGTCCTGCTGCTCCTGGGCTGTGGCACTGCAGGAATAACTGGGAAATGCTGGGAAGGGAGGGTAAGGTGGGATGAGAAGGTTTAGGGTGGAGGTTTAGGTTTCCATGCTCCTGGCTGCCCATCCTTCTCCTGGGAAGCTTCTGCTCCAGGCTCCTGAAATCCTGCCCTGGAATGTGGCAGGGAGAGACAAGTGTGGCAGGTTCCAGTGCAGGGGCCCCATGACCTCTCCCACTCATGTTTCATTCAATAAAACATGATTAGATTTCGTTTACTGCTCTCTGGCTTAATCTTATTGTTCCGTGCATTAATGTGATTAATTCTGTTTGCTGCCTAGTACAGAGCATTTAATGAATATTCAGGCTTTGTAAGCCAGGGAAGAAGATGCTCTTAGGCTGAAAATTACCCTGATCACAGTTTAATTGTCCTTTTTATCGCTGTTTGTCCTTCTTTTTCTGTTTGGGCACCTCTGGGGCAGAGAACCCCGTGTGAAGGCCACTGCTGTGTGCTCTGCACCCCAAGGGATGAGGTGCAGCAAGGCCTGTGGTGTGTGTGGAGGGGAAAAAAAAAAAAACCCAGAAGGTCACAAAATATTAATTTCTAATTGTGTTTGTCCTGCAAACACGTGTTGGGAGAATGAAAGACGGGTTTGTTTGCAAGAACACTCGATAGCTGCCATCTGAAGAGGGTTTTTTGAGAGACTGAGCTTGTGCAAATTAATATAAAACAAGTGGCTGGAACTGAGGAAAGGACTGGAATCTCAAGAAGTAGCTTCAGGATGGGACCCAAAATATAGGTGGCCACAGGAATTGGAAAATGGTGAATTTGGCAGGGGAAGGAGATTTGATGTAAGTGCAGATGATGTCACAGGTTGGAAAAAGTTGAACATTTGGGTCCCCTTTAAGACACTGCCTGTCTGCCCCATGGGGACACTGATTTTTCCCCAGTTTGAGCAAGGATTTTTGGACAAATGCTGGTGGGAAAGATCCCTGGCTTCACTTAAAGGTGCTTCCAGGAGGTGTCTCTGCCTTCCCACTGCGTTTTTTTTCCTGTTCCCAACCCGACTCCTGCCGTTCCCTGCGAGAGGGGCTGAGGCTGTGCCTGTGCAGGGAGCTCTCCCTTCGCTCAGGAATTCACCACAGCTGAGGGAGCTGCGTTTTCATGTCAGAATGTGTCTGCCAGAGCTGATAATAGTCGTGTTTTACACTGCTCACCCTTATCTGCAGCTTCAAAGTGAACAGCACAGACACCTCCGGTGCTTTCAAAGCCCTCTCTCTGCTGGGCTTTCTTTGGGGGCCCATCCAGGAAGGTTTCCTTCTATTTACAGGTTGTTTAAACCATGTAAGCACTTGGTTTCCAGATGTCAGCTGCTTCACAAAATGTGTTTGAAATGATCTCTGCCTGCTGGGATTTCTTCCCTGGGTCCTCTGCAGCTGCTCCCCGTGTGACAGCACGTGCTGCTTCCCTGGGTTGGGTTCCCACGGCTCTCCTTGAAGTGCCAGAGGTGGAAGTCACAACTGATGGATCCACTTCGGTGCTGAATTCATCTCTCTGGCGTTTAAAGTGATTTTTTTTGGGATGCCTGGGCGGCAGCAGAGGAAAATTCTCATGTTTCAAAGCTTAGGGGAACACTGATGTGTGTTGTTGCTGTTCCTCTCCGCCAGAGAGATGAAATAAAGTGTTGCCACAGCCAGAGAACTGAGAACTCTTCAAGTAAAGAGTTGGAATAGTGTTTTCAAAGCTGGGCTGTGGCATTTGTCCATCCTGACACACGCAGATATCTGTGACCTGTTGTGCCGTGGCAAATGTGACGGAGCACAAAAACATGCGTGTACATATTCATTTGGATTGCCAAACTCCTCCATTTTCCAGCTGTGGCGCAGTCCTGGGGGCCTCTTGTCCTTGACTAACAACCTTTCAGTTAGTGTGGAAAAAGCTGGCTTCTGTCCCTGCTGTTTGCTTGCTGCTGCCTTAAAACCTAAAGATGCCCTGGCACTGGCTCAGTGCAGTCTGTTGTCCATTCTGGATCCGTGAGCTGTTCCCAGGGGAGCTCTTGTGTTCCTAAACAGGCAGGGAATTGCCTGGGAGCAGTTTGGAAGTGGCTGGCACGACCTCACTGCACGAGCAGTGCTGGCTGTGGGCGGTGGAACCCAAACTGAGCATCCCTTGGTGGGGGGAGGTTTTGGTGTTTCTTGAAGGAGTTTGTGCAGAGCCCAGCTCTGAGCTCAGGGAACAAGGACAGGCTGTCAGGCAGAAATGGGAGGGATTTCTGCCGTGGGGTTCTCCTCTCAGTGCCTCCAAATCCAGTGGTTTTGGAGGAAGCCCGGGGCATCAGTAAATATTGGATTAGTAAGAGACAAGATGTGTTGACAGTTCGTGTCTAATGCCTGTTTTCCCGGCCACAAATAGCTGGAATTCTCCTGGAATCGTGGAATGGTTTGGGATGGAAGGGACCTTAATGATCAGCCAGTTCTCCTAGCCTGGATTGCTCCAAGCCCTGTCCAACTTGGCCTTGGACACTCCCAAGGATGGATCAGCCAGAGCTTCCTGGGCAACCTGTAAACACCAGTGACCTGAAAACTTGCCCAGCCCTGTCCCTGCTTTTAAACCAGGCACGTTGGTTTGAGAATTCCCACTTGGAGCACAGGGGAAAGACCTCTCTGGTCCTGCTCTCCTTTATCCCTTTGTCTTCCTCCTGTGCTTTCTAAATTAATTTTATAATCATCTTTTAAATGATGGAGCAGTTCAAATTAGCTCTTTTAGTCAGAATTACCTGCATTAAAGATCTCCCTTAAAAAAGAAAGGCATAAAAGTAATTAATTGCTTCAATTATTATAATGTGGCTTAGCTTGTGGTTTTTTCTGTTAGGAAAACCAGGTTTTGATAAGTCAGCTGTTCTTAAAAGGGGGGAAAAAAAATAGAAGTGCTTCAGGCTGGGAGCTGGCATGAAGGCAGTTTGAAATAAGGTTGTTCTCTGTGTAATGTAAGAGAATAAATTAACACCATTGATCCTGGAGCAGTGCCCTGTGCTCCAAACAGCCTGATGGGAAGGGGAGTGTTCAGAGAGGAGGGTGTTTCTTTTTTTTTTTGTTACCCAGTCACAGATGCTTTGTATGAATTTAAAAAATCAAAGGATATTTGTTCAAAGCCACCCTGGAATTTCTGGAGCCTGGAAGAAAATCAAAGGGAAGGGGGGGGTGGGGAACGAAAAGGAAAGCTTGAAAGAGGTTTCCCAGCCAGCCTGTGGCAGATGGGAGGGTGGATATTCAAACCTGCTGGTGTGAGAGGTGGAGGGCCCAGAGTGGTGGTGGAAGGGGAGGCAGCTCAGCTTCCAATGATTCCATGATCTGTGTGGTCATACTCTCTAAAAAACCAAAAGCAGTTTAAACCTAAAAAATGCTGGGGCAGGAGAGTGTGTGAATTGCTGCTCAACAACTGCCCTGGCCCTGCTGCCCCCAGGAAACTCCAAAGCAGAAAGATCTCAAGTGGTTGTTGTTTAGAACATATTGATTATTTTTTTTTTCAGGCCTCTGAAGGAACTAGAGATTTTTTAGCATGAAATTAATATATTGGAATTTTTGTGGGCAGAATAAAATCCTCATTAAATTTTGCAAGCCTAGGAGATGTCTAAAACAGCTTGCAATTAAAATTCATTTTGAAGCGAGTTAGCAGAAGTTTTGTTAATGTTTAACATCTTTATGGGTGTCATTCTTTGTAAATTTGAACTAATTGAGTCCAAAGGGACAAAATAATAGATTCTGCTTTTGCTGGGGATGCCAGGGCTTGCTTTGCTTTTGGCACTTTTCCCCTTTTCTTTGTGCAAGTTCTGATTTAAGGTAGTTGCCAGGAAAGTAACAATTTTGCTTTTGATGCCAAATTACCAAGAATCCATCATCTTCCCAAATGTCTGAGAGGCTGGAGCAGATCTCAGGGAAAAGACTTGCTGCTTGTCTGCACTGACTCCAAGGGGTTTGCTGGTTTGAAGTCGGGGAGATTTCAAATTGGATTTTTAAAGCTTTCCTCCTAAAGTTGAATCAAGTCAGCTTGAGCTGGGAAAGTCTTGGTTGGAGTGGAGGTTGGACCTTGATGTTTCCCTAACTGGGACATAAACCAATCTGAAACGTTTGGAATTGTGGTTTTTTCGTGCTTCTTATACTCTCCCTAAATATTTTTCCTGAGATCCTTGAGTAGTTTATGGGGGGTAGTGGAAGCAATGGGAAATAAGTGGCTGAGAGCAGAACCTGAGCTCAGCAGAGCTTTAAAACCCCCTTGGACTCGCAGGTTGGAAGGTGTCAGAGCTTTGTAAGACTCTTCCCAGCACAGCCCCTGTTGAACCAAAGTTTAATCCAGTCAAGGGAGGATTCCTGGCAGAGGCTCTGCCGTGGCTGCACCGACCCCTCCAGCGCTGGGAGCTCGGAATAGGCTCTTAATGGCACTTTATTGATTGAAGGGGTAGGAAGTTCATCTAAACTGTGGGTAATTCTGGTAATTTCCTTGCAGATCTGACTGCTGGGAGGCTGTAATTGCTGCACCAAGCTTTGACTTATAATCAGCAGCACTGACAGACCCGTTAATGCGTGGCTGCTGTCGGCGGTGACACCACAGGATCTCCTGTGTCATGTGCCTTGGCTCGAGCTTAGCTGTGAGGTCCTGCAAGGGAGATGCTCAGACCCCTCTAGAACTGGTGGGATTTGGGGAATTCTGGGCTGGCTGCAGCCCAGGGTGCTGTCTGTGTGCTGCAGGGTGACGTTGCTGGCACACGTCCTGCCTGGCTCCTGTTACCCCTCCCTGGGCTTTGTTTCCCTCTGGACTCGGTGGGACTGCTGGTTTCTCCAGCCTGCCAGGGGTCCCTCAGGATGGCAATGTGCCCACCTGGTCCATCAGCTGCTCCCAGAGTTCTGGGTTGCCCTCAGAGCTCCGTCCCATCACCCAGATCATCAGTGAGGGTGCCAAACCACGTTGGCCCCACATGAACTGCTGTGTAAAGGGGGATTTCTTTTCCCCAACAGAAAGTGGGCCCAGTCTCTGCTGCCTTTCCCAGAATTCTGTCACAATCTGCCTCATTTCAGGCTGAAACAAGTGTTTCAGGATTTCCTGTCTGCTCAAACCAGGGTGGG
Source organism: Empidonax traillii (assembly GCF_003031625.1). Taxonomy (NCBI): domain Eukaryota; kingdom Metazoa; phylum Chordata; class Aves; order Passeriformes; family Tyrannidae; genus Empidonax; species Empidonax traillii. Next base: position 19,047 of record NW_020956143.1, on the reverse strand, counting down.
GAATGTGGAATGATAGGGAAGAGAGGAGCAGTTGGCTCTGTTGGTGACAGGATCACATCAGCTGGAGAGACTGAGCTGAAGAGGTGCAGATTGATCTGCTCTGAGGATCTGGGAGAGGAAGAGAAACTTGGAGCAGCAAAGGGCAGACAGAAGGCAGGTTTAAAAAGTAGGAAATAATAAAGTAAAACCCACTGGCAGCGCTTTCAGGTAGTCAAGAGTTTCTGCAGTTGGAAAGACTTCACGTTGTGCTAAGGTCACCCACAGAGGCTTCTTAAAAGGGACATTTTGCCCTTGTGCAGTTCTTATTCTGCTGTCTTGGCAACTCTGATATGTGCACTGAGGTGTTAGAGAGCTCTTCATCTTCCCCAGAAAGCCACTGAGTGCCTGTGCTGGTCACTGGAGGGAGGGAGCGGCCCCAGGTCCTGCTGAGCTCAGGGCTGGGATGCTCAGCCCCTGCCAAGCCCTGGCAGAGCTCTGTCACTGATAAAGCTACTCTGGGGTGCAGCAGGGGAGGATTAATGTGTTTGTTTTGTCGTGGATGCAGGGCTGGGTTTCATTCAGCACCAGGATTAAGTCAGGCAGTGAACTCTGCAGTGATTTCTCAGGGAATGGGGTTGTGCTGGGAGGGGTTTTGCCCCCCTGAGGATGTAAACCTTGCTGTGTCCTCCTCACATGGGACAGCGTCCTCTGACACCCTCAGGCACAGGGTGGGTTGTGGGGGTGTCCTGTGCAGGGCCAGGAGCTGCACTTGGATTGTGGGTCCCTTCCAAGCCAGAGTGTTCTGTGATTTCATAGTGCTGTTGTGTGTGCCCAGAAGAGGAATTACAGCTTCACCCTCCTCGTGCAGCCAATGTGGGGATCATCCAAAGGGATTAATCAGCAGCAATAGGCAGTTGCAGGATTCTGGCTTTGCCATCCCCATCTCAGTCACATCCAGCTTCACCAGCAACCACTTTGTCAGATCAAACAATATATTAAACATATTTAATATTATCCTAACTGGTGGTTGGGGGTCTCCTGAGTGCTTGTCTGATGGCAGTTTTTGTTCTTCACGCAGAAAATAACTTACCATTTTTTCACCACAGAATGGTTTGGGTTGGAGGGGATCTTAAAGAGCATCAAGTTCCAACCCCAACCATATTGTGCATGTTCATATCCTGGGGTGTTTCCACACAGTTCACCCTCCCAGAGACCTGCAAGCCTCACCTCTGCCCAGCATCACACCCCTGCTGTGGTTCAGTGGGCTGAGGAAGTTCCCAAGCAAATACAGATTTTGTCAATGTAAATTGGGAATTCTGGGGAAGACGAAACTGGTTCTGTGAAGCTGCTGCTCGGATTGCACCTCTGATAGCTTAGCTTTTTTGGGGGGGCTGGGCTTGGAGTTGGGTGGGGGTGGCACATTTTGTATGACTTGTGTCTTCCCTCAGGTTTGGGATGGAGGTCAGGGGGCATCACCTGTGCTGAATATTCTGTTCCTGGGCAGGGGGGGGAGCTGGGGGAGCTCTGGGATCTGTGTCGGAGCATCCCCATCCCGGGGGATGAGTTTGTTACCGCGGTGATTTGTGATCTAAATCAAAGTTAACAAGGGTGGCAGGACGTGCTGCCTCTCTGCAGTCTGTGCAGATGGGGGTGTGCTCTGTAATGCTCAATCTGTGCCTTCCTGCAAGATGGACTTAAAAGGATCAAGCTGTTGCTCTCTCCACCACAGTCCTGGTGGCTTTCAGCGTCTGCAGCGCGGCGTCTTTTTGGTCGCATTAAAATCAAGCTGTGAACAAAAGCAGGTTATTGATTCTTTGAAACAGAAGGATTCTTTGGCAGGCACTTAATGAGCTCAGAACACTTCCAGTTTCTGATTTTTTCGAAGGGTGTTGAAGTTGTAACATCTCGGTTAGCACATGGCAGGGGAGCCTGCAAAGCCTCAGAGTCCTTGGGGATTAATCTGTTCCCGCCTGAGCAGGGTTTTGGGCGAGGTCTCTGCTGGCTTTGGCTGCCTGGATTGTTCCCCAAAACCTTTTGTGGCCTTAGGAGTGAGCAAAGAGAAGAGGGTCTCCCTCCAACAGACATTTCTTGCTGTTGGGCTGGGGGGGGATTTACTGGGGTGACTCTCATCACCCCCAAACCAGCCCCTTCAAAGGCTCAGCTCCTCGCTGAGAACAGCAGTGATTTATGTGTGGCTTTGGTTTTCTTTCAGTCCCAGCCTGCCTGGTGCACCTGCTGTGTCAGTGACCTGTAAACACAGCTCCTCGTGGCTGTTCCTCTGCAGATGAGAAGCGTCACTGCAGAGAACGTGTGTTAAATAAATCTGCCACTCACGGGTGCTCCGGGGCTTCCTCTGCTACTGCTACTGCCCCTGGTCAGAGCCCAGAGCAGGGAATTTCTGAAGGCTCTGGGTGAAGTTCTGTCACCCCTGGCTGTTCTCTTCCACCCTGACTCTTCACCCACACTGTGAGGCAGGGACAGCAAACCCCACCTGTGACAGCCCTCCAGGTGAACCCACGGAGGTGACTGAGGGGAAGGTTGTCCAGCTCATTTCCAAGGTATTCCTGACTCATCTCTCCCTTGCAGAGACAGCACAGGCAGCATTACAATAAAAATTACATTACTAGATCCGTAGCAATGTCATTAATGTCAGTTCTGAGTCCATGGAAAGGGGGCAGAGGCTCTCAGGGAGCTGAAATTGTTCCAGTACTGAGAGAAACCTTATTCTGCAGCCCAAGTTTATTGCATTCTTTAACTACTGTATGGAAAGAGAGGAAGGAACCAACCCCAGGCCCCCAAGATATGTTCCCCCCATAATATCCATATTTATCATGTACCTCCCTTCACCATCAGTTTCCCACAGCTCTTCAAAGATCATTGTTTCCTGGCTGCTGCTGGAAGGCATCTCCCAAACTGTTATTTTTCATTGTTAATGCTTTGCTCTAACAGTTATTTTCATCTCTAGTCCGTGTACCATTAGTGTGCAAACAGATACAGGTGGATAACTACCAATTTCAAGCGCTCTGGTTTCCAGCCCCTTCTGTTTCCCCTCACTGAAGGACTCCCCGCTGCAGATAACTGGAATTTTATTGCGTATCCCGAGCTGGCAGAGCTGTCCTCCAGCCTCTCAGGTTGTGTTTCAGCTAAAGAGGCTGCTGGAAAAGGCCACCCTGGGAGTTCTCTGGTGTGTGGGTGTGCTTGCAGAAGGTGTATGTTTGGAGGCAGTGCCGCAGGAACTGGGGGACATCGCTCACGGGCAGGCTGTGTGATGTGCTAAATTGAGCGGAACCCGTGTTCCAGCTTCCCAGAGCGTGGTCGTGCCCCAACGCCACTTGTTTACGAAGTTTGCGAGTCGAGGAGCGGAAGACGCGAAGATTCTGTTGAAAGTATAATTGGACGGGTAATATCTCGGGCCTTCTTGATGCCTCTTTAACCACTTCAGATTTGTAATGTGCCAAAAATAGCGGTGCAGGCTGCTGTGGCCGTGGCTGTGCAGCTGGGAATAGATTTTAATTGATGGCTCCTGTCAAGCCATGCAGGCAGGAGAACCATTAAAGTGAGATTTCGTGTCCCTGCTCACTTAAACACTCTGCTACCAAGTCAGAGCTGAGCTTTATTTTTAACTTGATATCATCAGCATTCGTACCAGGAGCTTCCTAGGGCCGTATCCTGGGATTTTGGGGTTTCCAGCAGCGAGCGCTGCTGAGTACTGGCTTCGTGTGCTGGTGGAGTAGATGGTGCTCAGACCCTGACAAAACCCCACCTGTGGAATAAGGGGCAAGCCCATCTTTGGAGTCCAGTTCAGGGGAGACTTTCTGAGCTGCATTGGAGCTCGGAAAATGCGTGGAGAGAAGGTGACAGTGACCTGGGGCACTGGGACGTGTGACCCTGCGTGGGAGTGGGCTGTGAGTGTTCCCAGAGGGACCTGTGGTCAGAAAGGCTGTGGTCAGGAGGAGAAACCTCTCTGATGGAGTCTGGGTCCTCCAGCGGGTGCGGGTTCCTGTGGTGGTTTGGGCTCTGGGCGTGTGCACCTTCCCAAGGGTTTTTCCAGGGAGCAGGACACGCTGTGCTTCCTGCACCCTCCTGCTGGCTTTGGAGCTGGAGCAGGATTTACTCTGTCCTACCTTCCCTGTCTCCTCCAAGGCACGGCAGGCCAAGCAGGTCACCAGCCAGAGAGCCCTGGCAGAGGTGGAGCTCCTTCAGTTTGCCCCGAGGCACGTCTGCATTCCCTGGCACCTCTCCAGCTCCAGGGCGTGCTGTCAGAGGAGACCAGAATTCCTCCTGTGCAGCAGGAGCTCATTTTAACTCAAGCTTTGGAGAAGAGGCAGGGAAGACTCGTGGCTGTTTCCTGTGAGTGTGCAGGACACCCCCCCCAACATTAAACCCAAAATCCAACCTGAATCCCGGGATACGCCCCTGCATGTAAAAAAAAAACCCCAACAAACCACAGTTACTCAGATTTGCGGATGCACGAACTGGGGAACTTTTATTGAAACTTCTGCTTCAGCGGGGAGGGACTGCGGTCACAGGTAGGACATGAGGAAGTTGCGCAGGCTGGCGGCCTTGGTGGTGAAGCAAACCACGAGGTTCTTCTTGCCGGCCTGCTTCCTGCCCATCGGCCTGCGGGCCATGGCCCTGCTCCGGTACATGCCCCTGCCTCTCTTCATGCGCTCGGCCTGGTTCATGTACCTCTCCTGTTCTCTTCTCGGGAGCTTGTGCCACATCCTCCCCATCCTCTTGGCCATCTGCACGACGGTCGAGTTGGGGTAGGAGGCCTGGAGCGACTTGCGGTGCTGGGCCATGAAGAGGAAGAAGGCGGGCAGCGGGCGGGCCCTGCTGGAGAAGCGAACGCTCTTCCTGCCACGCATGGGGCGTCCCCATGCCCGGCCTTTGCGCCCGGCCTGGGCGATGGGCAAGGGCTGGCCGCCGGGCCCGGCCCTCTGGATGGAGATGCGGAACAGCAGTTGGGTGCTCAGGGCCTTCCCCCCGCGCCGGCCGGGCGGGCGCGCCATGGCTGGGCTGGGTTAGGCTGGGCTGGGTTAGGCTGGGTTAGGCTGGGCTGAGCTGGGCTGGGCTGGGCTGGGCTGTGCTCAGCTGGGCTCGCTTGGCTCACTCTGGCTGTGTCTGGGCTGGGAGCTGGCGCTCTGGAGCTGCGTGGAGCGGCGGGGAGGCTGCGCTGCCTGTCCACGTGGGCTGCCGGAGCGCTCTGAGCCAGCCCGGCGGTGGCACCCGCGGTGACACCCGGGGCCATTGTGACACGCGACACCCCCCGGCCAATCGGGGCGCGCCACAGCTGCTCCCTGACGCCCTATTGGCTGGCGGGATGGGTGATGTCACAGCTGGCGTGGTGGAACGGCCTTGCGTTGACTTGGGGACGAGGGGCCGGGTGGGCACCGTTCCATATGGAACGCTGGGGCGGGCGGCGGGGGTGATGTCACTGTGCCAGCGGGGCCCACGGCGCCCGGGGCCCGTCAACGGGGGGGGCCAAATTGTCTTCCTGCAACGCTATTGGCCGATGGGCCGCGCTGATGTCACAGCCAAGGGGGTGGAAAAGCTCCTTGTTGACTTGGGAACGCGGCGCCCGATGGAAGGCCGGGATGTGTGGTGGTGTCACCGTGCCACCATGGCACATGGCTCTCGTGATGATCATGGCAGTGATGATGTCATGGCCGTGATGATGTCATGGCCGTGATGATGTCATGGCCGTGATGATGTCACCGCTAGGGTGATGTCATGGCCGTGGTGATGTCATGGCTGTGATGATGTCACGGCTGTGGTGATGTCACGGCTGTGATGATGTCATTGATGTCACCGCTGTGGTGATGTCATGGCTGTGATGATGTCACCGCTGTGGTGATGTCATGGCTGTGATGATGTCACGGCTGCGGTGATGTCACGGCCCCTTTGCTGGCTGTGTTCCTCCCCCAGCGCCGTTTATCACACATTTATCCCCACTCTACAAACCTGTAACACCCGAGGAGGGAACGGGATGCCTCTGGTTTTTTGTCATGATGAAATGTGGAGCCGCCGCTGGCTGCTGAGAGGTGGCAGCTCATAATGTGCGAATGGTTTAGTAGCGGCCCTAAAAATAATTGTATGTGGCAGCTGTTTCTTGGTTCCTGTCAGGATAACTACTGTTAGTTAAATCCACAGCCCTCGGACTACATGGCTAATTTGTATGGGTGGACTTTTCATTAATTTGAAGGGTTCTGGGGGTTTAAAAGCCTTCATTAATTACGTTTTAGTAGATGAAAACGTGAAAAGGTTCTGCAGGTTTGTGTGGGAATAAAAGAAATTCCCTGTGTTCTGTTTGCTCGTTTTTAGAAGGTGAAATCAGTTGTTCCCAGGAAAAGGTGAGCTAGGCTGTCCCTGTCAGGATTCTTGTGGCTGAGAACAGGACTATGAATAAAACAAATTGAAGTTTTGACCATTCATTCTAAGTACAAGGTGATTTATTGAAGTTCCCAGTAGTGTTAAATATTCATATGTAGCGGGTTGCATAAGGATTAAATTATGAAACAGCCCCTACTTCTGTAGAGCTCGTCTCTCTGAAAGGTAAAGATGGGAGGACAGAAGCCTTGGAAGGAGGGAGTCATGCCTGTATTGCACATGGAGAACTTTTTAATTGCACGATTCCAGTGCGATCATGACCTGTGTAATTGCTGGGCTGGCTAATTATGGCACGGAGGGGCAGCGACTCGTCAGGCTCGTGGCAGGAGCAAACCTGGGCAGAACGTGCTGGTGTTTCCCTGCTCCCCTCTCCCCCTCCTGTGTTTACTCTGGGTTGTTTTGCAGTGACGTCACACGGGTAAATAGAAGTGGAGCAGCCCCAGCCCTCTGTGGAACCACAGTCTCCCTCCCTTCGTGCCACGGCTCTTTTGCCGTTCCCGGGAGCACAGAGGGTGATTTGCATTCCATTTATCTCTCCCACTCTCCCTTCCGTTGTTTCTTTTGCTCTCCAAAGAGAACCTGCACTGGTGATTATTCTGGGGCAATGAAATAATTTCATTACAGCAGTCAGAGGTCTCTTCAGCAGGTGCTTTATTATCTCAATAATTCAGCCTAAGAGACTTTTCAGGCTCCCCAATTCCCAGAGTTCAGGAGCTACAAATAAAACTCTTTTGCTCTTTCCTTGATTTGGTTTATTTAGCCTCATTTTTTTTTTTCCTGTGTTCTTTCCAGATCTTCCCCAGGAATTGTATTTAAATGTGGAATTGATGATATTCAGTCAAATTGCCTCAAGGAGTGCATTGTGTTAAAATGCACATAAAGCCGGCGCGTGTCCCACTTGGGTTGGGTCATTTATAAAATTCACTTTGAATTGAGGCCATTTATCTGAACTCAGCAGAATGTTTGCTCATGTCCCTGGATTACCTACATATTTCATCAAAATAGGTCAACTTGGTTCAGGTAAATCTGGGATAGAAGAGCTGGAATAAGCACGGGTCGGTGTCGAGGTGGGGACGCAACCATCGATCTTGTCCCGCTCTTCTCCAGCACGGCGAGGTGTGGGAGGGTTTTAACACCCCTCCACTTCCATGGGGCTCTGCAGGCAGATACACCACGAAAAAGGAGCTTTATCACTCCAACTTCAGTAGAGGATTTTCACGTGGAACAGCAATTGTGAAGGGCAAATCATTTGTGGGGAGCAGAGCCCAGCAAAGCCCGGCTTTAGACACACCAAGACCGGGCAAAGCTCATCCTGAGGCTGCTGATCCTCTCTCTGGTATTTGTTTTATCATGTGAATATATATAAAGTCGTCCTGAAATTGTTCATTAAAGGGGATTTTTGTCTGTTTTTCTAACTGAGGTACATTCTCAGTGTCATCACCTTGTCTGGGCAAATGTGTCCTGAGGCTGCAGGGTGCCCACCTCCCCAGGTGATCTCTGCAGTGAACCCCAGCTCTTCATTTGGAACAAGGAGTTTTTACTGTTTCTTTAAAAAACTGAGAGTGAAAACAGCCCCTTGACAGAACCATCAACACACACACACACACAAAAAAAAGGAAAAAAGCAGGAAGATGAGAAAAATGTCACTGCTCGTAATGATGTTAATTATAAGGTAAATGAATGCTGGCATTTGTCAGCTGAGCTGAAGGGATCAGACGTGTGAAGGTGTGGGGGATCTGTGTGGAACCTCGTGGAGGGAGAAGCTGTGGAATGTCTGAGAGCTTTCCATGTCTTGTCAGAGGGAAGAAAGGAGGTGTTTTCTGTCCCTGTTGGTTCCCAGAATTACACACTGTGAGCCCAGAGATACTTTTAAAAGCTGCATCTCTTTGGACTCTTCCTTGGCCTGATTTGGGGTCACAGGAAAAGGTCTCAACGCGGTGATGGGACCTTACAAGTCATCTGGAAGATCTCAGGACACGTTCTGGCCACTTCTGTTGTTTTCTTCTTTCATTGAGGTGCTTTGCTTTCCCTCCATTCCTCGAGAGCCTCAGCCATCACCATCTTCCCTTTATTCCAGAGCCTGGGAGACTGGAGTTTTGGCTTTTGCAAGCTGGAGTGAGGAGTGCTTACCCTCAGGAGTGAAGTCATGCCCTGCCATCCCTGCCTTGGGTCATCCCCGTGGTTTTCCAAGGGAAAACATTATTACTGTGTTTTTTTTTTTTTCCCAGTCTCCTCTTTCCTACCATGGAGTCAGGAGTCAGGATCAGGGATCAGGGAGTGCTCCTTGCAGCTGCAGAGGGGCTGTTCAGCCAGGGAGGAAGGGGTTAAACAGCTTCAGGACCTTGGGCTGCCAGGCTCTCCAAGGGCAGAGTGCCAGGGGTGCTGCAATGCACCAGCTCCCAGTGCAGGAAAATCCTCTCTCTCTGGAGGTGCCTTGTCCTTGACCTGCAAACCCCTCCCAGAATCCCAGTTGGTCCCTTTGCAAACCCTGGGAAGTTTGTGCTTCCAACTCCCTTCTCCTTTTCCCCCTTTATTGTCCCAGCTGGGAGGTGACCAGGTGGGCAATGGCCTCTCCTGTGCTAAAAGGTGCCAGGTCTTCAGCTCTACCTGTCAGAAACTGTTCCCTTTCCCTACAATTCACACTACGTTGCCTTTTATTTCTGACCCTTTTTAATATGAGTAGTTACTCCTGTTTTCCACTTTAATGCAATTATCCTATACTTTGCCTATTCTATATTCCAGGGAGCTGACAAGCTTGTTCAGCCATTACATGGCATTAAATGAAGTAATTGCAATATTAGGTTCTTTCTTCCACGCCATAAAAAAAAAAAAAAAATGCTATTACAGAGTAAGTGCAGGAAACCGCCTGGAGAATTGGGTTTTTGGGCTGAAAGCTCTGCAGGCACATTTTTGTTGTGATTCTGACCACCCTGGGCTGACTGGGAGAAGGGAGCAAGGGCATTCCTGGGAAGATCATTTTCCTGCATTCCCTCAATGGTGTCCCCAGGGACATCATCTGGCCAGGTTATTGTGGTTATCAATATTCTCTCTTCAAGCTGGTAATACAAAAACCTGTTAAAATACGGTGGGATAATGCAAAGTGACCACCTGTGTACCATCAGGAGGTGGCGGCTCCTGGGCTGGCTGGGCTCACCCATCCCTCACCACCGAGGTTTTACTGCTTTAACTTGAGCCACAGCTCTGGGGGGGCTGCAGAAATACAGGCCAGGCTGCCAAAGCCACGTGTGAGGGAGGGCTCTGGGGACCTGCTCAGCAGTTTTTTCCAGGGGAATCATTGGAATGCCGTGTGTGAGTGCTCGAGTGCTGCCGGGCCCCTGATAAGATGCCGGCGGGTGAGATAACGGAGGTTCAAGGGGGGGCTGATCTGGGGGATGTTTCTTGACAGCAGCTGTGCTGGGATTGAACGTGCTGCCTGTTTTTCCTTGATAGTGAGGTCACCTCCCTCTCCTCCCCGCTGGGGGTTGTGCTTTGCGGGAGTTTGGTCGCGTTTGTCGACGGAACAGACGAAAATGCCACCTTGATTTTTGGTTGTAACGCACTTGCTGTTGGTTGCAGGTGCTTTTCGGGAGAGAGTCCCCCACAGGAGCCAGGTGGGGGCGTGTAATTTAATCTTCTGGCTGTAAAAATCCGTTTCTGGTCGTACTTATTGATAATTTAACTGTGACACAGCAAATAATGAAGTGACTCAGCTGCACTTTTGATAGAGTTATCATCGTGAAGGGTGATGGATACCAGCAGGTAGAGGAAGTTGCTCAGATTTTTTTCAGCTGATGAACAACTGTAACAATAGTTTTTTTCCCCCCAGTGATTATCTTATGTTGATTCTCTCCCAAATATTAACAAGATTAATTCATAAGAAGTGCCCTCTCTCTAGTGCCTTCACCTCCAGTTGTCCAGGGCTCCACCAAATAATGCCATTTTTGTTTGAAAAGAAGAAAAACTGACTAGAGGAGAAAGGCCTGCACTCTCCATCCAGTCCTTCTCCCCCCCCCATCCCTGGGGAATTCCACACCAAGAGCTCGAGGGCAGCCAGGTCTTTTCAGAACTAATAATTTTCAATTATCATTACGGATGATGGGATTAATTTGGACATAAGGCAACGTTTAGTCAACCTTGGCACGTGTCCTGTGGAACTCTCAGCCATTCACAGAGGCACAGGATCCTGGAATGGCTTGGGTTGGATGGGACATTAAAGATCATCTCATTCCCCCCTCCTACCATGGGCAGGGACACCTTCCACTAGCCCAGGTTGCTCCAAGGTGCCCTTTCCCCGGTGTCCCTGGGGGTGTTTTAGGAAACCCAGGTCCTGAGAGTCCCTGTCAGGTGAGAAAAGCACCACACACAGGGTTTGGAGTCTTTTGTGTCCTGGTACTGTAAGACTTTGGGAGAAAGAATGGCTGTTCTCCCAGACAGACAGCAGCTGTTCCTGGCACAGCCTGCCCTGGGATTTGTGCCAATTAAAGCTCTGTTACTCCCTCTGTCCAACTCCACAACAGGCACCAGCTCAATCCATTGATATTAAGCAGACAGCATGAAACAACCTAAATTAACAAATCCTCCTCCCTCCCCCAAACTTGGGGCTGAGCAAAGTGTTTTATGAACATCAGCTGCTTTCCCAGGCCCTGCAGGGCTGGGCTGGGTATTCTGTACGTTAAATGACTCCTGGGATTTATTGGCTTTCTCCCACTCCACAGTTTGCTCTAATCCATTTGTGTGACCTTGACTGATTCCCTGCCTCCTTCCCTCGCTTTGTCAGTGGAAGATGGAGGTTTTTGGGGTTGTGTCGCTGCCCCTCCTCACTGCCTGAGCCATGGGACCATCCTGAGGCATGGGCTGGATTGTAAAATAGGAATTATTCACATAAACCCCTTGAAAATGGATTTTTATAACTAGTTCGCCACAAGTGATAAGGACAGGCTTGTTTTATGCTCCTCTGCTGAATTATTCAGTTGCTTGATAAGTAAATGTGATCTGGCAAACATCTTTTCAGAATGGCTTTCTTAACCAGAGGAGCCAAAGCCATTAATGCTGGGCTGGGAAAAGCTGTGTTGGGGTGAAAAAAGGCTTTATTTCTGCTGTAGCTTCATTGTCTGGATGTTCCTGAAGGTCCTTTCTTGTCTCTGCTGCTGGTTACAGTCAAGCTCCAGTTTAGTTTATCAGGAAATGAAATCTCAGAGCTTCCTGTGCAGTTTTAGCAGGTGACTCCTTCCCTTTGCTGAAGAGTCAGTGAGGACAAGGTGGAACTCAGGGCAAAAACGAGAATCTTGCAGCACAGTGTGTTGCTTTAGCTGGGAGCTGGCACCTCTCACAGGGTCTGATCTCCTGGCACGATCAGTATTTATTGCTCTGCAGGTGCCACGTGAAGCAAAATGGCAATGTCAAAGCAAGTTAAGGCTCTGCTTCGTTAGCAGAGATTTCCCTGCAACAATTCCATGGATTCTCCTTCTGGAGGCACTGCAGGAATTGCCAGGGGGACCATCCTGCACGAACTGCTGCTCCTTCAACATCATCCTTACGGAATCTTTGCCCCCTCCTAAAAATTCCTCTCGGTGATCCCACAGACGATCTGGTTTTGTTGCCTGTCTTTTATTTATTATCATAAGTCAGCAGTGACATCACTGCCCTGCTGAAGGCAGGAGGGAGCTCTGAGCAGCCTGGGCTGGTGGAAGGTGGCAGGAGATGGAATAAGGTCTTCCAGGTCCCTCTCAACCCAAACCACTCTGGGATTCTATGGAAAAAAAACTTGATTTTGGTAAGGGCAGATGGAGGGACTTGCTGGAGAAGGGAGGAGGGACTGGGATGAGGGAAGGGATGAGAGAAGCCTTCGTGCCTGGTGCTCTCTGCAGTTGAGCTGGGTCACTGATGACCTGAAAGGGCTGCTGCACTTGATGGCTTTGGTGCACTGTGAGGAGCCCCTGAAATGCTCAGCTTTGACCCCCTGAAAAAAAAAACTGGGACAGAACTATTTTCCATCCCACCCGAAGCACAGCATAAATCAGCGTGTGGAGATGACTTTTCCAGCACAAGGTCTTACCCCAGGCGTGTCTAGACTTTCAAGCAGATTGCAGATGAGAGCAGAGCCCCGGGCTCGGGGCCACGGGCTCCTTGGCTCACCTTGGCCACGTCCCCCTCGGTGCCAGAGAGGATTGTGGGCTGACCTGCTCGGTGTGGAGCGGGAGATTCACCCAGGGGCTGGCTGGGAAGATGCACTGCTCCCAGCCTGGGCTTCTGGGAACGCTGCCTGGCTTTGCTTTCCCTTCTGCCCGATCCCAAGCAGCTTGAGCAGAGCAGAGGAGTATCAGGAATTAATAAGGTAAACATGCTCCCCAGTCGGAGACAATCCTGATCTGTATCTTTTTCTCCTCCATTCTGCTCCTTTTGAATGTGAGCCAATGTTTGACTTAACGCTGGATTTCCTGCCTTTTGTTGCTCCCCGCTCAGAGCTTTAATAATGTTTGATCTCTCTCTCTTTCTCTCAAGTTCAATATACAGGACATGGATTTTTCAGTTTGATGAATCTTCAGGGAGGCCTCATTTACTGACGCTGCCGAAACGACCTTGGAGAGTCATTTAATTTTTTTTTTTTTTTTTTTTTTTTGGCCTACCACTGCCCCTGCAACCACCTTGCAGGAATTAATTGTTCATGGTTTATACTGGAGACTTGTGCACTTCCTACAGGGAGGTGAAGCAGGGATTCCTGGAAGGCACAGGGTGTGGGTTGTGTTCTGCTGGTGCTGCATCCTGGGGATGTGTGGATTGAGTTCCATTTGCACATCCCTGCTGCTGTTGTGGTTCTTTCCATCCCTGAGTTGCTGTCTCAGTTGTGGAGCTCTTTCTGTGCCCCTGACAGTGATCCAGTTCCATTTTGCTGTCCCAAGGCAGGAGCTCTCCAAGGTCTAAGACGACCCTCCCTCCCAACAGACCTCCCAGCACTGTCCCCTTTGGCCAGGAGGGCTCCTGCCATCATGTCCACTTCAAAACTGTCAAAATAAACCCAAATAAAAACCCTCCAGCCTCTCCTGAGCGGGTGGGAGGATGGGACACACCGTTCCTGTCATCCATCAGTACCTGTGGTGGAGGAGCTGGTGGGGATGGCCAGGGGGATGGCACCAGGGGCCACCCATCACTTGATTAGTTCAGACTCTTGCCTGGAGGCAGCAGACATCAGAACCTGGCTTAGTCCTGTCTCGGGGGGGCTCTCCCACCTCACCTGCTCACACAGCCCATCAGTTCCCTTCAGCCTTACAACAAGGGAGGCAGAAATCCTGTGGCCCCACGGGTGCATTTCTGCATTTGGGGGTTTTTTTTTGGGCCCTTATTTGTTACCAGCACCGAGTTGCAGCCTTATTTATGTAAAAGCTCAGGTGACAGTCACGTCCCACGGTGCTGAATGTGGAGCCAGGACATCAATCCACTGTCTGGTTCCTTTCTTCCCCAGGCTGCTTTGCATTTCCCTGTCATTTCTGCAGCCACGACTGCTGTAATTTTAGCAGTTTCTCTTGGAGCTATCAGGAGTCCAAGTTTCAGTTCCCAAATCTTGTTTTCCCCTGGTTCCTGGGACTCTCTGCTGCGCTGTGGAAGAGCCTTTGTAGAAACTCCAGAAGCAAATGAAAGGAGGCAGGGAAGGAGTCTTCAGAGGTGGCCCCTGGTTTGGTGACACTGGTGACACCTGCAGAGTCTGGCAGGTGACTTGTGGCTCCATCCTGAATGTGGAGGGTCAACCTTGTGAGCTCCTTTGGGACTCGAGGGGTCTTTGGCACCGAGTTCCTTCCTTTCCACCTCTTTTCTGAAGCTCCTTTTTCTTCAAGAGCCTGAAGGCTGATGGGAGCAGGTGAATATGTCCCTTTTTTTCCTTCTTGAGTGCCTAATTAATGCTCAACAGGAGCAAACCCCTGAGTGGAACAAGCTGTGAACTGTTGTGGGCTGCAAGGGCAGGGTCCAGAGGAGGAAACAGGACAGTGGTGAACTCGTGTCTGGTGTGAACGTGGGGCAGCTCCAGCCTAGACCCCCCCTTTGTCACTGGAGCTGAGGCTGCTCCATTATTAATGTGACATTGTACAGGCAGGCAGGGGGAGGCAGGATCAGTTCAGTCACTTCTGTGCAGTCAGAAGCGAAGCTGAGGTGACCTGATTGTGCACCAGCTCCCAGAGGAGGCAACTTCTGTGCCCGGTGAGCTGGAAGAGCAGGAGGCTGCAGCTCCAGTTGGCTCTCAGCTTCTTGGGCTCCCCCTGCAGAACTCTGAGCCTCGTGGAAACGTCCCCCGTGGCTTCCCAGCCTCACCTGGCAGTAAAAAGTCCGAGTTTAATGGAACTTTAAGTGCATTATTAGACCAGCAAAGAGGGGAGTCTGTCTGAGCACGGAGGGATGGAAATGGTTCTTATTTATCCAGTAATAAATAGACTCTGTCCTGTTATCAGCACATCTACCTCTGCCTGCTCGGAGAAAACAATCTCTGTGGCACTGATAGCGAGGCAGGAAGGGTTCAGAGGGAATGATAATAGAGCTGTAGCCCAGTTCTGGGTGGGGGATTTGCGAGGCAGCATTAGTGAGCTCCAATTGCATTAACCATTCTTCTGTTGTCTTGAATGAGTGTTTGCTTGCTCTTGAATGGAATAAAGATAATCACGTTTGTTACCTTTTTGTTTGTTTGTGGCTGGAGCCAAATGCTGTTTCCACTGGAAAAGTGGGTGCTTAAAAGCAAAGTATTTGCCTTGGTGAGCTCTTTGCTCCTTCTGTATCCAACATGCCTTTATATGTCTATAGGTGTGGGTAATGCCCTTCTATGTCCATTAAATAG
The DNA here is from genome assembly GCF_003031625.1 of Empidonax traillii. NCBI lineage: Eukaryota > Metazoa > Chordata > Aves > Passeriformes > Tyrannidae > Empidonax > Empidonax traillii. The sequence goes on along the minus strand of NW_020956143.1, from coordinate 3,860 downwards.
AAAAAAAAAAAAAGATCTCTTTTGGGTGGGTGTGTGCTTAAATATCTGTTAAATGTGAAAAGAATTCCTCAGAGCCCTTTTTTACCTGTTGAATTGCTCCGTTGTGACAGTTTCAGAAATGCCTGTGGACTATTGAATCACTTCTCATTAAAGTGACTGTGATTAATCCAGAATAGAGATCCAAGAAAATTCAGACTGAAGTAATTTTGAAACGTTTCAAAGGTTAAGGGAAACAGCAGAGAAATTGCGTTGTCAGGTCCCCTCCACAGTGGAAATCAGTTTGGCTTTGTCTCCAGTTGAGCTTCATTGCCCCAAATCAGCCAAGGACTTGGCTTGTGCTCCTTTAAGGATGAGCTGGGGAAATGTCACATAAAAAATGAAGAATTAAGAACTTCAGTGGAAAGGTTCCTGGTAGGAAAAAAAAAAAAAAAAAAAAAAGAAGGTATTGATTTGGTTCCAGCCAGCAAATTCATCTGGGAGAGTAATTAAATTTGATGTCAATGACTGAAGTTTTGCTGCTGCGTGGAAACACTTTTGTGTTTTGATGGAACGCAGGGAAAAAAAAAAAAAAAGGAGGAAAAGGGAGAGGGCAAACTGTGAGTGATAAATGAACCTGACTTCCCTTCCAGCACCAGCTTCTGGAAGGAGCAAAGACAGGCATCCCTGGAGCTGGAAGGCTCTGGGAGGGATTTGTTGCTCTTATTAACAGATAAATCAGTGGAGTTCATTGAGAGGAAACAAGAAGGTGCCTTGGAGGCCAAAGGGGCTGTGCCCACGATGCATCAGGAGAGGGATTTACCCTTAAGCCTCATCCTGGGATTAAGGCTGAGATAAAAGCCCAAAGCAGAAGAATTGTTTCGTTTTTCAGCTCTGGGGGCACTTGGCTGGGTTTTGAGCAAACCTCTCCTGCTGTGGCATTTCCAGGGCTCAGGAGCTGCTCTGGCGTCACCAGATCCCCTGGAGCCTGCAGGGTGATGGGATGGACGTGCCAGCGAGTTTTCCACACTTGCATTTCTAAAATAACTCATCCTCTTGAGCACATTTTTTTTATTCCTTTTGGGTGATGAGGAGTTCCCTGTCCCTGGGGTTGAGATGGTCCAGGAGCCCCAGCGTGGGGCTGAAGGAATGGTCTTGAAGGTGGTTTGTGCTTCCAAGACACAACCTGCCTGGTCCCAGAAGCCCATTTTCATTGTTCACAGTGGTTTTTTTTCCAGGATTCTCCATAGCCAGGAATCCCTGGGGATTAAATGATGCTTTTCCAAGCCTTGAGGTGATGTGGGAGCTCTCCCTGCATTTGCTGAGCCGCTCCCAGGCCCGTGTGGCCCAGAGTTAAGATGCAGTTGTGTTCTCTCCAGCCCTGCAGCGTTAAAGGAGGAACAATAACTTAATCTAATTATTCATTTCCCTTGTAAAACGTCCATTGTGATGAGATGTCTCTGGTGAGAGAAGAATGAGGTCTAGAGGTGCTTAAGTATATTTTGTTTAAGAGAGTAGACAAGCTCAAATAAGATGTTCAGAATTAATGGTACAGCTCTCGTGGTAATTTGAGGAGAGGTTTGGATGAAAAGTTAAAAGTACAGGTGGAGTGAATAATAATAATACATGGAGGTATAAAGAGCTGCTGCAATATTGTCCCTGAGATGCACTGAGAGGGAAATTAATCTCTGAATAGTTGGGATGGTTCAGGGCAGTGAGGGCTGGGAGGGAATGGGAGGCTCTGGCAACCAAATTCACTCTCATCAAATTCCAGGGTGGTTAAAATTGGGTCTTGTGCCTGCAAATACCTCCTTCCTCTCTCCCAGTGCTTCGAGCTCACTTTGTGACATTTTATTGATTTTTACCCTCCCCCCCTCCCCCCTCTTTCTTGCTCTCCATGTGGAAACAAATTAAAGCAGGAATTGGGATTGTAAATAGATAATGGTACGTGAATGCAGAGCAATCAGTGCCATCCATGTACAGTCATACTAATTGAGCCAGGGGAGGGCTGGCTGAGTGAATGGGATAAATATTTAATGCCTGCCTTTCCATGGGAAATACAAGAGCAGGAGAAAGAAATAAAGAAAATAGTTGTGAAAGCCACACTTCACTGCTTTTCCTCAAAAGAGGAGTTTTGATGCCATTGACCTCTCTGTGTTATGCAATAAAGGAGTTGGAGGAGCTGTGTTTAATGTGGAGGCTTCAAAAAAAAACCCCACAGCACCTCAGTGCTCTGATTAAAAACAGGGTTGGAAAGTATTTGGGATAAAATCAGTTGTTTGATTTTCCTCAGCAGTGCTCAGGGAGGGCTTGGGGACAGGGGGGGTGACAGCAAAGTCCAACTGTTGGAGGGGAAAGAGCAGAATTCTGAAATCCTGCTGATCAGAAAGGGGGGAAAAGACCCCCCAAGATCATCAAGAGTGAGATGAGCTTTAACTCCTCCAGTCCAGGGTGGGGTTCTGTGCTGGTCCCACATGTCCTGCTTCTGCCTTCAGGGCTTGTTCCTGCTCTGTCAAAGGTGGCAAGAACTGCAGCCCATTCACATTTCTTGGTTGATTTTCAAAGTGTTCATTCGCTCAGCTGGTGGAATTCCAGCACTTCAGGCCCACCTCTCAAGGATGTGGATATTAAAAAAAACAACCAAACAACTAGGGATGAAGGACAGGAGAAATTCTGCCTCACCCAGGCAGGTTCAGTTTATTGTTCTCTTATTTTTTTATATCACTCAATTGAATTGCTTGCCTCTCCCCAGTTATGAAAGTGAAATTTGGCTCTGCATACCCGAAGATTGTTTATGAGGAGTTTGACTATTGATTCAGAATGAATAATAAAACAGCCTTTGGGGGCTGAGAGGATGAAGTTTAGGCATGTTGTCATAACAACCAGCCATAGTAACTTGCTCACAATTGGTTTTTAGGCATCCCAGGTTTGATCTGGGCCCCAAATACGTTGGTTTGAAGTCAGTTATTTGAAAAAGTTTCCAATTCAGTCGGCCCAGCTGTCTCTGAGTTCTCCAAGGATGTGGCAAAAAGCCACACAGAATCCATTTCTGGAACACCTTGTACTTCTAAAAGGTCTGAAAAATGGAGATGAAAATAATCAATAGAGAAATGATGGAGAACAACCTCAGAAGCAGTTTTAGAGCGTAAAGGATGGTTCCAGTCATGCTGCTCATTATGCAGGATTCAGCCAGTGGATAATCCAGGGTTTAGTCTGTACTGTAGGTGGCAGAGATGCATTGGTTATGCACAATTATCAGCCCTGCAAGTTCATTAACAGAGCAGGAGGACGTTGCAGTTCCTCTGCCATTAATAAACCCCCTGCCAAGGGACCCCCTGGATCCCCCTGTGTGCCTTGGGAAAGGTGAGTTCACCTCTGGAAGGGCTGCTTGGACTCTCCAAATGCTTCCCTGGGTGCCAGGCCTGCTGGTGAAAGCGTGGATCACCAAATCTGAGTTACCCTTTGGGATGGAGATTTCCAGGATCCTTTTGCCTTCATCTAAAAAAAAAAAAAAAAAAGCATTGGATTGCCAGTAATTTTTAAACAAATGACAGTTGCTGATTAAAATAATTAATTTGCTTTCATTAATAACAGGATTCCAGAACAGCTTTTGTCACAGGGGTGTTCTTACCATGGGCTGGGACTTGAATGTTGTCCCAGGCAAAGGCTTTGGCCTGTGACAATTCAGCCAGGAACGATGAGCTGGAGTTTACCCAAGCAAACAGCATCGTATTTTAAAGGAAAATACAAATATAAAGAGATCTGAAGGGCTGCTGCTGGGGCTGGGGAGCTTTCCACCTTGTTTGATGGCTGTAATCTTGCCCAGGTCGGGATGGATCATAAATCACTTCTCCTTGCTGGCAATTTACAGGGAAAGAACCAAA
>NW_020956142.1:165170-228938 GCF_003031625.1 Empidonax traillii | reverse complement strand
GTATGTTATAAAAGACTAAGCCCTTTATAAAGACATGCATTTACCCCCTGCATAACTGTCACTCAGTATAATCTAGTGTAGTTGTGGGGGAAACTCATTTACCCCTTTTAAAGATTTTTATTTATTCTACTGAGTTGTTTCATTTACTGATCCATGTAAAATACAGAAATGTTCTCAGAAAGAGCTATTACTCCCTTCTTCCCATTGAAGTTTCTATTTTCTCTCCCCTCACAAGCCACTGAAGAACAGCAGGAAAAGTAGAAAAAAAGAATCTATATCTCCCCTCCTCTCCAAAGCCTCAGAAACTGAATCTCTTAATACAACCAAGAAAAAAACCCAAATTAGTACGTTATCTGGGGAAATTTAAGTTGGCATAAAATTACCATTTCATGTGCTTGAAAATTTTTTTTGTTCTAGAGGCATTTCCTATTATGACAGTAAAGACTGTGTCTGTCATACCTAGAACTGGAGGACTTCTCTAAGTCCACCTTTCTAAATCTAAGTGGAAAGACTGATCTATGTTTTTCTTCTGTCTTTTCCACTGAAATTTATAGAAAGTGCTGCTACCATGTAATTACTAAAATACCAGGCTAAGTTCTTCAACTGGTAGAATGTATCTTTGGTAGCATAGTAATGTCACTAGCACTGTGCTGAGAAACTGTGCTGATAATTCCTCAAAATAGGTCACAGTTACTTATTTCACTGTCTTCCACTGAATCTTTTTTTCTATTTTATTACTGTTTAATATTTGTGGCTTATTTAGATTTATACGGTCAGACAGTATGGTAAATGGGCCATGAGGAGATTGGCTTCTGTTGAGAGTCAGGTCTGTGAAATAACATGATTTCAGCTGAATGTTTATCTGGCTGAGATGGTAAGATACAGGGTGCCTTATTCCATTCAGAAAAAATATGAGTGGAAAGAATGTTTTTTATGATTTCCTTTCCATGTCTACATAAATGAAGTCTTCACTTTCTCACATGGCATTTCTCAAAATATGGGGTTATAGTACATACCAGGCTGACTCAGGTAGAACATCACCGCCATCCACAAATGACATTGCTTTTCCAGTAGGCCAGAGAAATATTTCTTGAGTAAAGGACAGCAAAAGAAGTCTCTGTGTAGCACTTATTTTATTAATGTTTGGATTTTTTTCCACTTCTAGGGGCTTACTTTTCTCTCCTCTCTGCCTTTTTCTCTCCATCTCCTCAACCTTTCTTTTTCTGCCTTTTTTTTTTTTTTTTTTTTTTTTTTTTTTTTTTTTTTTTTTTTTTTTTTTTTTTTTTTTTTTTTTTTTTTTTTTTTTTTTTTTTTTTTTTTTTTTTTTTTTTTTTTTTTTTTTTTTTTTTTTTTTTTTTTTTTTTTTTTTTTTTTTTTTTTTTTTTTTTTTTTTGTTTCTACTGTAGATCATCACTTCAAGGAAACATCACATGCTCTTTGTGTTGAATTCAATCTGAACAGATGATCTCATGGCTTTTGTACTGCAAGTATTACAATTATATAAAGAGAGAAGTTTCTGTAACTCACCTTCCCTTTTGGTCACCATCATCATTACTGAGGACTGCAAGTCCTAATCTTTCTGTCTGATTGGGAAGGAAACTGCTAGGTCACAACCAGCTGCATCCCAGAACTGCAGCAACCAGAACAGCTTCTTCGGGAAATCAGCAGGGAAATTTCTGTTCCCAGTGAAAAATGACCTAGTACCTTTCTCACATTTACAGTCTCCTCATAACCTGGATCCTTCCTTCTCTCCTGCATATTCGTCTCCCTCTGCAAGCTTCTGAAAACTGATACAATTCTCAGAATGTTTCTTTAACTACTCCTGAAATAACAGCCCCAGCCCATAATATTTTCCTTTGTTATGTTTGGAGAAAACAGGATTTAGGTGTAAATCATGTGAAGGGCAATGTGGTAACTACAGATAGAAGAACTAAGAGCAAATGAAGGAAGGAAAATGGAGAAAAGTATTGCTACGGTCTTTTCACTGCTGCATAGTCAGGGAAGGTACTTAAAGAGATGCTACTTTCTTAATGTACTTTCCACAGCTCTGTATAGCCTTTAAAAAATTCTATGCACAAAACTTGGATAAACAGATGGAAATACAGAGGTAACTGTATCCAGTATCACAGAAAGGACTACAGTTACCCTAGGCCCTTCACCTACAGCATGCTGGTTCCTGTTCATGTCCCAGAGGGGTCTCAATATTCACTATGAAGTGCATGCCAGCATCATGGATTCGATCTCATTTCAGTGTCCGACCCAAAAAGAAGGGAAATTAGTTTTGTACACATCTAAATCCTCAGTCTTTCGAAAGCCAGGAAACCTTTTTTTAAGTGACCAAAGTACCCCTGAATCTGGGCGTGGAATGGAGAAAATCTGCTCTCTAAAGACCATGCTTGGGGGCTAACTCTCGAAATGCACTCAGACGGATGTGTTGAATAAATATTTAGATCATCCCAAGTGGAATAGGGAGATACAATGGTGTCTTAATTCAAAGAATGTAGTGCTTTGTAAGAAAGAAATCTGAACTTTTTCTGTAATGCACATCAGGGTCATTCCTCAGTTGCAGTAAACCAACACAGCCCTGACACAGTCACCAGAGAAAAGCCAAATAAAGATGTGCTGAATGTTTTAAATGGGAAGATTCACCTTCTCCTATCTGTTTGCAAATTCAGTAAATAGAACAAAAACTGCCTGCATGCATTAAGCAAAATATAGCACTTGAATCTGCATATGACCCATTTGACGTGTAAGTTAGCGTAGACAGTCTTAGCTGAGCTCATCCAGAGAACTAATTGTGTTTTTTCGCTACAGCCTTCAGGTCATCTAGTAGATGGCAGTCACATATCTTGCATTGGCTGTATTAAGGACAGCATTTTTGTTTGCTAGATTCAGACAATACTGGTATTTGTTTGTTTTTTTTTTTTTTTCCTAATGAACTATTTTGTTTTGTTCTTGGAAAGGGTATCCAGGGTTTAAATATAATCAGCCCTCCTCAATTGACTTCAAATGTTGAGATTCAACATAACAGGAATTGAACCACTGAACTATACTTCACCCACTACAGATTTTCTTTGTAGTCCTATATTTTGTTATCCCCTAAGGCTATGGGATACAGAGATGATGCGATCCTGCACTTCTGGCACGGTAGTGTGCGCTGAAGTGAAACACGTTTTGTGGGTCATGTAAAGCGGAAGTTCTTATTTCCTCTGGAGACAGTGACATCTGGAAACCCTGCCCCTTATGTTACTGTGAGAAGGATCTCATCTGGGAAGAGCTAAAAAGCTGCAAGTGTCATTTCTGCATATTGTCATCTTCCCATCAGGGAATTCCTCTCAGCATCAAGCAATTCACTTTTCAGACTCTGAGGTGTTTAATGAGAAGTAAAATAAATGCTGCATTCCAGCTATGCAGGTCCAAAAGCATTATTTTACCTCATGGCAGGCAGATCCCTCTCAAAAATTTAATTACATCTACCACCATGACAGAGAAGAAAAGAGAATCAGGAAGAGAGAAGAAAAGGAATTAGGAGCAATAAAAAAAAATAGAACAAGTAAGAGAAGAAGTCAAGGAAATAACACACAGCCTATGAGGACTCTGTGTTGTTCTGGAAACCACAGAACCAACCTCAGATGATTTCTTTTGCTAAGTTTGAGTGCTAGAGAGAAGATTTTCTTATGACAAATCAGGTGCAAGGCAACTTGGCAACTGCAAGGAGCAATTGAAGGAGGGAACAAAAGAACAGAGAGAGTCATTACAGTCATCGCTCATGCCGAGAGAGAAGAGAAAGTGAAGGGAGTTTTATTGTTGTCATGTACAGCATCAATCACTGCATGTCAGTGAAGACTTCTTTGTGCCAAATCCAAAAAGCTAGTCAATGAAAAAAATTTGCTTGTACTATGCACTTTCTGCTTTGTTGGCCAAAGAACTCCTTATATACTGTTATATACTATGGGGAATGCTTCGCATCTTTAATTCTTTTCCCAGTCAATTTTTTTCAGATAGGTTTTTTTTTTTTTCTGTAAAGTTGTCAAGATTTTGTCCAAGATACCTGACACAAGCCAGCGAACATTTGACTAGATGAGTCTACTCCCTGGTCAACTTTTTCTCCACCACTTTCTTGGACTGGGGAAATAGTCCTAATGGAATATGTAAAAAAGTAGTTTCATATTTCTTGTCTAAAATATTCCAGAAGGCCTTTTGCAAACCATGACAGAGAAGGGAAATAGCTGATGGAGATATTTTTCAGAGTTGGCTAACCACAATATATAAACATACAGTTATGATAAATATAAATATCATTTTTTTCTCAATTAAAATATGCATTGCATAACCAGGGGAATGATGTATTCACACTATTTGCAGACTTTTAACTTTTCATGGTTCATAATTTTAAAATTACAGGGACTTGAAAGAACTATGAGAGTTCTTCAGTGACTCTCTGGCTGGTTAGAACTCAGAAACAAATGATACATTTTCTTGAAATGTCTTAGAATATCAGATTTCCTTCAAGACACTTCTAAAAAAGCTTGGAACGGGTAACGTGTTAAAATTTTATGGCCTTAACTATATTTTAATGATAATTCTCTGAACTTTGCTATGACAGAGCTTAAGACACAAAAGCTACTACTCAATGTAATACGAACTTTATGCTCTGAAAACAAGGAAATACAATTAATGTACCTACTCTCTTTCTCTTCCTCTCTTGCACGGTACATCTAAAAAAAAAAGTCTAAGAATAAAATACCTAAGAAGCATCTGGAAGAGTTATGAAGAGCTTATTCTACAGGACTTGTATGATTGATCCCTTGCCCATACTACCTAGTGACTTGTTGTGCCTTGTTTATTTGTCAGGAAGCATGCCAGTATAATCCTAGCTAGGACATCAGCATTAATTTTCTTGGAAAGCATTCCTAAAATAAATCTGGAATTTGTATATAGATCTTTAAACACTTTGAAAAAGGCTTTTGCGTCCAAACCCATTGATTTTTTATGTATTGGGTTATAGCTACACTATGACATCTTTGTATGCTCCAAGCTTTCAGCTCTGCATGCACATACCAACTGTATGAGTTTTTACAAGGAAAAATGATGGATTCTGCACCTGGGATGGGGCAACCCTGGATGTACATACAGGCTGGGGAACGAGATGCTGGAAAGCAGTGCCATGGAAAGGGACCAGGGGATCTTGGTTGATAGCAAGTTGAATATGAGTCAGCAGTGCCCTGGCAGCCAGGAGGGACAACCGTGTCCTGGGGGGCATCAGGCAAAACATCTCCAACTGGTCGAGGGAGGGGATTGTCCTGCTCTGCTCTGCTCTGAGGCAGCCTCACCTGTAATACTGTGTGCAGTTTTGGGCACAGCAATGTAAGAAAGTGATTAAATTGTTAGAGACCATCCAAAGGAGGATAACAAAGATGGTGAAGGGCCTGGAGGGGAAGCTGCATGAGGAGTAGCTGAGGTCACTTGTTCTGTTAGCCTGGAGGAGACTGAGGAGAGACCTCATTGCAGCCTACAACTTCCTCATGAAGGAAAGACAAGGGGCAGGGACTGATTTCTTCTCTGCAGTGACCAGTGACAGAACATGAGGGAATGGCCTGAAGTTGTGTCAGGGGATAAGTTAGGATATTGGAGAAATCTTCTTCGCTCAGAGGGAGGTTGGGCACTGGAACTCTTCCTTAAGGAAGTGGTCAAAGCACCAAGCCTGACAGAGTTCTAGAAGTGTTTGGGCAAGGCTCTCAGGCACATGGTGTGACTCTTGGGGTTGTCCTGTGCAGGGCCAGGGGATGGACTTCAATGATCCTTGTAGGCCAGTTCCAACTCAAAATATTCTATGATTCTACATAATTCATGTCTCAGCATCAGGATGAAATCCATGCAAATTCTAGGCCCTTGCTTATCACCTCCTGTATTCTCTTTTTCTCATTTTCTTGGAAGAGAAATCCAGCTTGCAGGCAGAACGTAAACATAACACATTTCTGTTGTTGCCCACACTGCACAACCCATGGCTCACGACACAGAGGTACACACGTTCTGTACCATCGTACATGCCCATGTGAAACTTCCCAGAAGACACCTATTAGGCAAGTGTCAGGAAACCTGTAGGTTCTCCAGAGGTGCCAAATGTGAAATTTAGCTTCCCATTTCTGTGAGCAGCCTGTCTCTTTGATTCTCTCAGCCACTGAGACAGTGCATGTGTGGAGCAACTTTGCTTCTCACCAGAGACTAAGCCTCAATGTTCCTGTGTTGTTTCTTTCACCTCATTTTCCTGGCTGGCTTTGAGTTTCTAACTTAAACCTTGAGAAAGTTTTTATACCCCTTCCCACTATCTGTTTGCCTAAAGTCCCATGGCTGTTAGGTGCTTGAAACATACCCACAAAGTCTTGGTTCATTTTGAGAAAGGTTGAGCCAAGGTTTGAGCCTTAGTTGCATATAGAAAATGGAGGATTGAGTGACTCTTTGTACTGCTGCACAGGTACGGGAGAGGAGTACTTTGGAATCAATTGCTTAAATAACCGTGAACCTGGGACACTAACTCTACCTTGCAGCCCAAGGAGACCAATGATTTTCCAGAAAGTCAGGGTCCTATGTGAATTGTGGAGTACTTGGAATAGTCATCTTTGAAACAGCAAACCATTGTCAATCCCAACTATAACACAGTCTTTATTCTGGCACTGTTCCTGTTTCATTCTGTGACATTTTTTGAGTAAAAAATGATTAAAAACTGAGTAGAGACATCAGAATTTGTTCCATATACTATAATGCTGAGGCACTGCATACTGCTATGTCAACTCCAGAAACGCACGTTTTCCTGGCATAACTTCCCAGTCTGATGTATAGTTTAGTGACCTCTTCACACTCCCTGCCAAATGCAGCTGTAATGAGGAGTTACTTATGGCCATCCATTTAAGTTGAGAGGTTCTTTTCATGCCTGTCTCTAGTATGCAATTTAGTAGTTGCCATTTGAGATTTCCCAAGTCTCATGGGTGAAAAAATCAACAACAAAAAAATCTTATATGTTTGTGGTGCAAGAACCATCACACTTTTCCCCTATAGATTTTACTTTTAGCTGAATATTTTTATGCAAACTGAATACACAGAACTGGCATGAAAATATGTCAGGCATGCAAAATTTTCATGAAAAATATAAATACACATTTATGTAATGTAAATATACATTTTGTGAGCAGTTTTTTATGACTTTGTGAGAAGTATATGCCACTTTTTTTTTTTTTTGGGAGATCTAAGTTTTCTTGCAAGCATCTTTTCTACTTCCAGAGGTTAATACAATATGGATCACTTTTTATCTTCATGTTGCCTGCTTGAAACATGAACTGTGTATTTACTGAGGATTTTCTTTCATGCTTTAAGCTTTAGAAAACTGTATTGATGCCAGTTCAGTTTGTGTGTGTTCATAAATTAAGTTCTAACTAATTTTTTAATCAGTACAGTATTTTTTTTTAACCATACTTAACTTCAACCTTTTGGACTAGGCAGAGATTTAGAGATAAGTTCCTATTAGAATAATCACTCAACAGGTGATATCTGGCTAGAAAAAGTTCCTTGATCCTCCCTTCCTAGGAACATTCCTACATAGTGAGGGTCAACTTCTATTTCCTACTGACATAAACCTCTTCTGTTTGCTTAGTATTTGGTAGTGTAGATAATCTGATACTTGTGGATTATCCCAAGGCATCCAGTAACGACTGCCGTATATGTGACAGAAATGTCACAGACAGCGCAGATAACAACATTTCTGCAGTATGGGTACTCTTTTTTAATTAGCTTTTCAGTTTTTCCGTGCTAATACTCTCAACTAAAATTTTCTGGGTTTGAGGTTGTCTCAGAGAAAAGTTTTTTGGAATTTTCAGGAAAAAATATTTGGTAACATTGTTTCTAAGGTTGGAATGAACACATCTTACATCTGATATACTCAGCTCATGTAAAAAAAAAAAAAAAGTCATTTAGAAGCATCTTTGTGATTTCATTTTGGGAATAAAATTTCAAAATTCAATTAAAAGAGAAGTAACCTAACTTGAAAATGTCAAGAAAGTAGTTTGGGAGTTACTTTGACGAGCAGATGAGGTGAACCAGGAGTGAGGGGGAGTAGAGACAGGGGTCAGGAGACAGCAGAAGGACATTAAATTTGGGAAGTAGACAAGAAAGATAAAGGCTGGAAGGGCGTCATGTGACTGGTGTCACACAGGGGACAGATAATGGCACTCCCTTAAGAGAAACAATGGAGTATAGCAGCAAGAGAATAAGAAATTGATGTCCAAGAGACATTCTGACTTGGTAGAGAATTCTTGTAGTTTTAGTACCCTCACTGCAGAATTGAACTTAAAAATCCTGAGTTTATGGCTCCCAGAAGGAATGTGTGAAACCTGCAGGAAAGGGTAGAGCCATCCTTGTCCAAAGCCTGCATCATTACTCAGGCTCTGCTTTTCCCACTCTCTAGTATCTACAATTTTTGGCAGAAGTTCATACCGATGATCCAACCTGTGGGCAAATGTGGTTTGACATGAAGGAGTTCCTGGGTGTTTTCACTGGGTCTTGTATCACTTTTTGAACCTCTAAATAATGAGGTGTGACACAAGAGCTGGAACAATCTGTACTTTTTACCCTACCAGCATGAATGTCTCATGGGATTATCTTGCTCTTACAGAGTTTAGAAGGACAGTGGGAAAAGAACTCTCTTTCAGAATCTGAGTCCAGCATTGACTTAAACATTTAGATCTATACCTGAATTTAGCACATTTACCTTCCTTTTTCTGTGTGATGGGCTCAATGCCCTCATTCATTCATTCACTCTGGGACTTTCAGTACTCATTCTTCTTTGTCTTCACTGTTAATTTTCAGTACCTGCATTTTTCATATTTGTTTTTTTAGCTACATATTGAATTGTGAGGGCAGGTAACAACTTGCCAGTCAAAGAACAATTAACTCGCAGAGACTAAGCAGGAAAAACTCAAGGGACCTTCAGAAGTTTAAATAGATGGCAACATGTAAGGGAAAAAAATGTGTTCAGGCTTATCAGAACAATGTGTGAACTCTGACAACTAAGTCATTTACTGTCACTGTAACCTTTAAAGTCATGTTTTGTTCATTTTGGTCTTTGGTAAGCTTTTAAACTTTGGATCTTTTTCATTTTAGACTTACTTTTAAGAGGGGAGGGGTCATCCTCTGGAAATGCCTGTGTCTCTCTGTTGGCCACAGAAAGGCTAGCTAAGGGTTGTACAACCATACGAGAAAAAAAAAGTATTTTTTTTATAGTTAAGACAGTTCTCAACCCATCACAATTGGAATTTTCCAAAATCTCAATTTTCTACTTGACATTTTTAGTTTCTTAGCAAGCATAATCCCATTTGTTTTAAAATTCTCCTTCTGGACCTTCTATTTTTCCTCATGGAATTAAGAGAAAAAAGAAAAATAACATTATTATTATTAGTATTATTATAACTATTTACCTAGGTACAGATGCTCTTTGACATCCTTCTGAGTTGTCATGAAGCTGTAGAATAGATCTCAACGGGGAATATCCATGAGATGACACTGTTCCATGATCCTGTGCCATGACCTGCTTACCGTTTTTACAATGCGCAAATGTACACAAAATCTGCTTTCTATCATGAAGACAGATGACTAAATGCAGTTGTGAAATAGGTTGCCTATAAAGCAATCCAGTAAAGATCAAAGAAGATCTCAGTCTGGCCTTGTGTTATGAAAGTTCTAAACCACATTTCCTTTTGGCTGTGTGTTCAACCTAACACAGACTTCAATGATGCAGAAGTCTGATGACGTTTTAATTATATCTGGGACTGAATTTCTAAGAAAATCAACATTCTGACCAGGCCAAGTCTCAGAAAAGAGCTTCCATTGTCTTTTTTCCAACAATAATTTGAGAAACTTTTCTTTTGCGTTCTTCCGCAGATCTGATTTTTGGAGGCCATATGTGTTAGGCAGTTGGAAGCTAATGATTTTCCTGGCAGAACTAATCACTGCAGATTTATAGGATAAAGTCAGACTGTGTCCTACCAGGAGCAGAAGTCACTACTATATGTTTAAAAGATGATAGACACCTCCTTAACTGAGATAGTAGCAATGGTCCATGAGCAACTTGTGTACCTATATGGCTACACTGCTTACACGATTAGCCAGATGTCTCTCAAGCTTGTTTGAACTACAGCGTGGTAAGTTTAATTGTTAAAGCTGTCAATCTACTGATCATCTCACAGCAGTCTTTTAAGGGACAACAACAGAGGCACACACGTAAACTCAAATTTACGTCCTATTCATACTAGAGTGATGACTAGATTCTCTGAGGAGAAAGCAGGGTGGAAAGACAAGTTTACACTTCAGCATAAAAAAAGCGACTCTGTAAGAGCCAATTAGGGCATGTGATGCAAAAAACCTCATCCTCTGGTATGTGTCATCCATTGGCTCCTTCAGAAGGCGGTTTAAGACACTAGGAGCAGTATTTGGCTGAATACATCCTACTCCATGGTCCATATATTCCTACAAGGAACCCTACTCTGGCTAAAGAGATTGCAGCACTTCCATTTGAAAACACTAACCTTATTATTTTGAGAATGGCTCCTCCTTACATGTAAGAATGTGGTCTCAGCGGGACTCACATGCATAAAACTTAATGAAATTTGTAGCTACAGCTCTTAGTCAAAGAGGTTGATGCAGAGAATATGCCTTCCTGCATACTTCAAGTCTCAAGAGAAATTAATCACAGTTGTTCAGGAATGTTTTTTAAAGACCAAACCTGAACAGGACTACAGACTATCTATTAACATCCTCTTAACAAGTAGTAATATTATGCAAGCCATACAGAAAACTGAAATTTTAAACTACATTTAAAGGTCTTTAAGACCTTTCAAACAACCATGCTATTTTTCACCTAGTATCCAAAATTCAGTGGCAGGAATATCACTTTTTCTCCCATGTTCTATAAGAAATCGAAAACCAACCACACACAGAAGCCTACTTCTAATGAATTATAGGATTACATGTCCATACACTTATAGTATAGTAACTAGTCACTCTGAAGATGTGCCGAGTTGCTAAAAAAATGGAGGCTCAGTTATTAATTGCTTTTGAATGTGGGAGCCACTGGTATTTTAGTATGATTTTGGATGTCTGAAAGAATAAATAAAGATATATAGCCAGCTTCATGTAAAAAGTACTTCAATACTTCTGGGACACAGAAGGTGGTATTTGGGTACCCCCCTCTGCCATCTTCAAGTATATCAAATTGCCAAAGTAGTTCTGGGGCCCAAAGGAAGGAGAAAGCGCTTACATAATTTAACAAAATAACTGATCAAAGTCACGCTATTTACTCAGGAAGAAAAATATGGTTGAATTTTTCTATCTTAGTATTGGGAGCATTTAATAAGAAATTTAGAAGGCAAGCTAGTGCAAAAATGTTCTCTTATTTTCCATATAGGCATTTCTTATTCAAGCCCATAGGCGTACTTATACAGCAAGTTCCATTTCAGTCAGAGACAAGAATATCCGTATGTACACAGAGTCATCGGTATGTCCTCCTGATAAGTGCAACAGATGTAACAGTACATAATTAAAATTGCTCAGATTTTCAGGACATCTTCCACTTCAAAATATAAAAACACCCCAGGCATGACTAATCTATGAAATAAATAGTTCAGCGAGAGAAGAACTATCACGGACTGGGAAGATTTTTAGCAAAAAATGTGTGTTTTTTCCTGATTTTCTTTCAGATCCTAAAATTCATCAATGTTGTATGTTTTAGAACTTTGTCTTTAACTCAGGGACAGAAATTTAATTTTCCTTGTGAACGGGATCAAGAAAATAATGAAAGGCTTTTCTGAGCAAAATTTTTTTTCTTTTGCTGACATGTGAGGAGTTTGTCAGTTATTGTCCCTAGACTATTTTCAATATAGATCCATCATGGATAAAAAACAGTTGTAAATAGAGCATACTAGCTGTTTTAATTGTAGTAATAGTTGTAAGTGAAAGATCTTCACTGTGGGTGGCTGAAGAATTAGTAATACAGAGAATTCCTGTAAGGGGCTCTTCTCAATGCAACTATGTTCAATAGTTCTATGTAAATGAAACAAAATACCAGAACTGCTGAGGTCTTCAGATTACATAAAAATGGGAGTTGGTCTCCCTTAAGAACACATACTTTAATTCAGTGAAATATGAGAATACAGAAACAGTGATTCTAATCAAGATTTGTAAAGGGTCATGATGTGATAATTAATTGAACAATTCGTCCAGCACTATGATAGGATTATGAAAAAGCACATAAATCTTGGACTCATGTACATAGAAGAACACTGACTAGAACAGGGAAAATATTGTTATCACTTCTATGACTGCAAAGCGTCATCCATTTCTGGTGTTTATATGTCAAGAATTATACACTGATTTTGAATACAAGCAAAAATAAAAGAAAAAAGGGAGAGGAACAGAAAGGGTGAAAAAAGCAAAAATGAATAAAGGATATTGAAAAAGAATGTACCATCTGAGGTGGAAGAAAAGCCCAGACTCAGACATGCTCAAAATTTACATCACCAAATAATTTCTGTGCAAGGACTCTGAAGGAACTGGCACAGAAGGCTCCAAACCCAGAAGCAAGTAATTTGAGTGAATCTATCTCATCTGTGACAGTCTCACAGGAAAAGTGTAAAATTAATATATATTTCATAAAGGAGAAGAGAGTAAATCAGATCTCAGTAAAGCAATGAATGAACTTAAATACCGAAACAAAGAGTAAATTAAAAAAGGGAGAAAAACTGGATAAAAGTAAGATGTATTTACCAAAGGAAGCCCCTGGTAACTTTTGTGCTTAGACCTTGCAGAGAAGACAAATGCAAAATATCTATTTCTGTAATTGTTAGCAAAACATTAAGCCCCAGTGGCAAATGGAGAATTATTAGTTAAATTTCAGGAAACAAAGACTTCTACAAGAGCTGGACTTTTGAATGAAGAATCATCCAGGTTGGTAGATAAGTAGCTAGAAAACTGCCTTGGCCAGGACTTTTTCTAAAGGTTGTAATTGAGCTGGTTTCTAGTGGTTTTTAGATGGAGTTTTATAAATATGCGAGTGGTTAGACCTGAGTGGGGGCAGGAAAATGAAGCACAATCAGTAACCACAATTCAAATTAAGTGAATAATTGGCTTGTTAGCTATTTTATTTTTAAGAAAAATGTATTAAATTCAAATTAAAGACAAATTAAAGGCATTCTGCTGTATTTGAACAAAGGGTGTCTGATGACAGGATTAACACATAGAATGTATTTAACCAAAACAAAGAGATGTAAAGCTACATATTTTTACCCAAGTTGGGTCTGAGCTTCAGCATCGTCAATCTAGCATAACACAGGTATCTTACAGGGATAATGAAGTGAAGGACACATCTTTGAGCAGTCACATACTTACTTATGCTTTCACAAGTGCAGTAGCAGAACACCATGCAAACCTCACCAACATGTTGGATTCCACTACCAGCAACATGTATACAGGTTCATCCTCACCTCTGCAAAAACATTCATACAGTTGCAAAAATGCCACAATTATCAGCTCCTTCTCTTTTCCTTAATGTTGTGAACCACGTAAATTGCCATGCAAATTTAAGATGCAGTATGTGGTTAGCTGAGAGAAAAATTAGAAGCTTTATGCACAGCAGAGCTTTTCTTGAACTAGAACCAGCTTTGTTCTTCTGTGGTTTCATAGAATTCAACATTATAGGAGCATAAAATAACTAAATAAATGCAAGACAATAATGAATACTAATGTCTCTCTTCATTTGACTATCAGTCCATTCCCATGCCCCTGTTTCCAACACATCATTCAAGCATTCATGGAAAGGAAAGTGATGTAATGTTAAGAAAGTAGCATTGCAGGAGAAATACAGTTAATTCCTGTAAGGTAAGTAAACAAGTAAAAATACTAATATCAGTAAACCACGCATAGGTTGAATTATATCAGTCTTGTTTAGCTTATCATTTTTATTGCCAGAGAACAAGTATAGAAAGAGGAACAAATGTTTTGTAGGAAGGGGACTAAATTACAGTTTTCCTATAGTCTAGTCACTGATGTGAAACCAATTACATCTTGAATAGAGAAAAACATAAAACTAATTACAAATAAATACATAAATTAAAGGCAAGAAGTCTCAAGTGTATGTGTTGAGATACACGCTCTGGTGTATGCTGTAAGAAATATTTTTCCAGCATTTCATTATATGACTATACCAAATTGAGTAGTCTGTGGTTATCATCAGAGCAAATTTCTCCCTTTTCACTTTCCAAGAGTACCAGTGGAACACAGAATGTAAGAGCAAAACTGATTTTCTTCATCTTTCAACTACGTCAAAGCAGAGGTCGAAATTACTTAGTTCTATGTGAATGATGTCTTTCAGAGCAAAATGGATGCTTACAAGCACAGGTACCATAAAAGGCCCCCTTTAATACATTTGGCCAAGTATTTGTTTGGAAGTGATGGTGTGCTGACTGTGGGGCTGAAATGATGCCATCTGAGTCCTCTGACCACTCACAGCTAAGCAAGATGATTTGGATTTCAAATATTCATCAACAATGCAATAGCTATACATCCACACCCAAATAAATAATGTGGCAGGGGAAGCTGTGGTCTGAGTGTGGATGTTCTTAAGAGGGGAAAAAGAGGCAAAACGCATCTTAGGTTAAAAAAAAAAACCTGAGAATTATTTGTTCAGCTTTAATCTTCATTATCAGGCCACAGCTCAGTGACACTCTTTCTCCCAGTTGGAGACACACAGCCAGCTTAGTAGTTTCATGAATTGCCTTCTTTCATCTCTTCACTTCGTCCTGTGGGACTCATGACTCCATCTGTGGGAGTTCTGAACATATGGAGAGATATCAAAACCCCAGACTGTTCTCTGTGGCCTTTCAAATTTTTTGCAATCAATTTCAATTCTTTTGAGCTTTTTTTTTTTTTTCTTGGCCTGTTGGAACTTTCATTCATTCAGTTTCTCTTCCCAGTTGTGACTCCCGATCTCTTCAAACTCCACAAATACTGTGTTTCAGAGACACATTACCTGGTGAGTCCATACTTTGCTGTCAGCTAGCTACCCTGCTGTACCTGTAGAAAAATGGGGGTCAAGGGGAAGGGTTCAGATGCCCTTCAGAGACAGCAGAGGCAGCACTGTTGGGCATGTCCACCAAGGAAAGGGGCTCCAGTTCTGTGTTTTCACCTCAGTCCCCTCAGAATGGGCCCCCTCAGCAGTCAACACATGCAGCAGTGGGAATAACCCACATTTCACGTGGCAGTTGTTCAGGTAAGGCAAGGACACATCACGATATTGGTGAAACAAAAATGAGGGTCTCATTGCAATAAAAAAATTCGTTTTTAGACCCAGATCATTCAAACATTTGGTATAGCTTGTTAAGCTCTCAGTAAGCATGTGTTATTTTATTTTACCTGACTAAATAAAAGCAAACTAGGTCCAAGTCTTAAAACGTAGTTTGGCTCTACTTCCTTCTGAAATAAATGGCATCTGGTCCCTTGAACAACTTCTAGAATCCAGGTGGATCACTCAAGTTATAATTTTAGTTGAATTCACTTGCACGTCTGCTAAAACTACCATCCATTTCAGTATGTTTTACTTCTAAATAAGGATTGAATCCAATTAATCTAAAAGCTTTGAGATTTGGGTTGCCTTTGAACATATACAAATACAAAAGACCAAATCCCATTTGACAGACAAAAAGCACAGTACTGCAAATAAAATAAAAATTACAGTATTACAGCCTTGATAATAAGGATAGTCTTTGTTGTTTAAAAGTCACTGCTGTAGTGATGTATCCTTTTATAAGTAAAAATGTCAATACTTCTGTAATAGACTGTGAAACTATGTAAAAATGTTGTAATAAAAGCAGGTCTTTGGGTAATAAATCAGTTCTGAATCTGGTAAAAGGGGGTTTTTTTGGAATCCAGAGCAACAACGTGGGATTTACTGAGCATTTTCAGTGCTCATTTGCATTGCAATTGGTAGGGGAATGTTCCTTTTTGGAGGCTGAAAATACTTGGCAGTGCTAATACGTTCAGCAGCTCACATGTGGGGAAAGAATACAGAAATTCTGTAAAACGGTTAAGGACAAAGTTAACTGTTTGTAGATGGATATTTGCTTTGTCATATGTACTGTAAGAACAGGGAAAAAAGTTTCCAGATTAAAGTTTCCAGCCATGAGTTGGAAGCCTTGGGTTCCACTTATGGCTCTTTCATAAGTTACTGTGTGACACCAGTTAAATCATGTAGGAACCAATTTAGCAAAACACTTAAATGTAAACTTAGCTTTAAACTCAAAGTTGTGCTACCGAAATCACTGCACAAGCTTTTGTGTACAGCACTTTGTTGAGTAAAGATGAAGTTTGTAAATGGGTGTGTAGCAAGACTTCCCTCTTTGACAAGTTTGTTGTAAAAGTACACCAACTGGTGCTTGTGCAGCCTATGGCCATTTGTTCTGACAGAGTGTGTGGGCATTTTGGATGTATTTTATACGTGGAATCTGGATATGTTTTATATCTGGAAATTACTTTAGGAAGGTTTAAAAAAAGTCAACCAACCAAAGTACTTCCGTGGGTTTTGCTCCCCATCTTATGTTCCTTGTTTATGGACTTTCTGCCAAGCCAGCAGAGTTACAGTTTTCCCCTGGTTTGAACTACCGTGAGGTAGCAACCAATCAAATTGTTTGGCGGGCTCTAGCCCAAAGCCAATCCCCAGTTAACACACTGTTCAACCTCTTCATGATTATGTATACGCTGTTATCCTATTGTTGTAAGAGGATTTGCATGCTCCTCCCTTCCTTCGCCCAAGTTCTCGTCCCTTCTATCCCGAACCCTATTTAAACCCTCCATTTTTGCAATAAAGTTAGATCGGCCCTGGCTGTTACCTGCGCTGTGCCTGCGTCTTATGTCTTTCTTACGTAGTGTGCTTACCGCACAGCCAGTTGCACTCTCTATTTAAGATCACAGGAGAGCAACCGACCCCGAGCTGGTCGGAACCCTTCCCCGACTAAAAACTGCGACATACTTCTCCCTCTGAATAAAAGAGCAGAAAACTAAATATCTGATTATGATGTCCATTTTTAACTGGCACCAGAAGTTAAACTAAAGCATTCATAAAGCTTTGTCAAAAGAACTGTCTCCTTTATCATAGATGAATTCACACTCTCTTGTGTATTCTATTTCCAGAACTTAAAATCTGCATTTAGCTGGAGTACTTAAAATATGTTGTCTGAGGAAACGCCTCGGTGTCTCTCCCTGTCCCTACAAGTTCATTCAAAAAACGGAATGACTGAGTCACATGCTCATCTCAGATCATCATTTTCAGGTTTGGATCCTCACTATAGTGAATTATGAGAATCCAATTTCACTACAGGAAGAAGAAAATGAAAAAGTCTTCAGGATTGTGAGACAGCATTTCAGAAAGAGTGTTTATCAGCATCAGGTGAACATCCAGGACTGAAGGATAAAACCTGAAGGACTCCTCATCATGTTCATGCAATTAGATCCATTTCAATTAGTGGGGATGCTTTTGTGGGAAAAGGAAAAAAAATTGTTAAGAATTTCAATCAGCAAAAGTCATTGAATTTGTCTTTTGGATTGTGCCAAAAGCATGAAGCTTCATTTTTATCAGAAAAGCAGTAAAACAAAATTTTCAGCATGTATAGCGTATTCCACTTTGTTGGGATTTCTTCTAATGTAGCAGAGATCAAGCCTTGCCTTAAGTCAAGCTAAGTCAGAATGTCAGTGATAAGTCCTAGGCAAAACCACGGAATATTTGGTGGAGGTCCATCAAATCACAGTTCTTTCTGAGACAGTGCCATACCAGAGTCAAGACACTCCCCATACTGATTTTTGGTATTGCACGTCACCTTGCATAATGCTTACATGATCCAACGTGGAAAGCCCCTAGGGCTGGTGCAAAAGGAAAACAGTAGAATGAAAGAGGCTAAGGGAGGTGCATAAAGAAATGAGAAGTTAAGGATCTCTGCTCATGCCTGATGTGCCAGTCTGAAGCAAAATACAGTGGAAGGTAAAACACTACAGAAAAACATTACTATGAAATCTACTGTTACCTCAGTTGAGTTTCTAGATGTTAGTAAATTTGACTTTATAAAGATCTCTCTAATTATCGTTGTTCACCTTCATCTTGCACTGAAAAATCAGGTAGTTTGAGAAATGTGAATGTAATTCCAATGTTTGCATGTGTACATTGGCTAGTTGAGGAAAGTAAAGTGCATATTTGTTTCCTTGAGACTTTCCATCAGGAATCTTGGAAAGAAGATTATTACCTCTCCTGAGATGGCCAGAAGAAAGTGAGCAGTGAGCATTTTCTCAGTCATGGAAAGAATACAACCAAATCTGTCATCTCAAAGGTCATTGTTCTATACATAAACAAATAAGCTTGAAACAATATGCTATCGCAATCCTTCATTCCAGTTACACCCACAGAGATGGAAACAAGAGTTTTGTTATGATGTAGCTGGTTAAAAGCAGTCACAATAAAGTGTGTCTTTATCATCATTTTACAGACTTAAATATGGAAAAAGGTTTCACATATGAATGTGCAAATAATACACCACACTATCTCAAAGATACCTTTTTGGTCTCTTAAACACTTTGCTGCACACTCTTCACCAACTATAATCCCAAAGCAGCTTCCTGATGAGAGTTGTGCCAGTGCTGTTCAAAGTCTTGTGGAAAACACACCATACAGCTACATATATAGATATAAAGACTAAGTCTTAATATAGCAGGGGCAATGAGTAAACTCAGTAGAATTTGAGGTTTTGTGAACATCATTAGCTATTTTTTAAAATTCTTGAGGTTTTACAAAACTGAAAACCAAATGTCTTGGGAAGACAAAATGCCCTCTCCCTCCTAGCTTGGCTCAGTCTCCTGGACCCTGTGAGAAAGGGGAAGGCTCCTTGGCTCCTGCTACCCTGCAGAGCCAAGGCCAGCCAAGTTGGAAGGAGCTTCCATAGCAAAAGGAAAGGGAGCAGTGCTTGCGTTGGCATTTTGTGTTCTAGTGACAGATTGAAACTTTTGAAGTCTTCTGAGTTCTGAAACATCAACAACTTTTTCTACTGGAATTTCAAATTGTGATGAACAAAGTTGGTGACTTCCTATGCTCTTTCTTCTTTCCTTTTTTTTTTTTTTTTTTGTATGTGTGTGTTAACATTGGTGAAGTTTGTTCACCTATACATTTGGCAGGGCTCCATTTCTTGGATTCTGAGGGCAAATGAGCCAAATTCATTCCTCTTTAAATTAACTGAAAAATCCTTCCATAGATATTCTGCAATCCCAGTTCAGGACTCAGCAGATGGGATCCTGGTCTTCTTGTTTGACTTCTGAAATATTTCCACATGTCAGGGCAGGTTCTGTGGACCCACCACAGGGACCCATTCTCCTGTTCCATGCAGAGCGTAGTGCTGGCAGCTGCTCCGGCCACCCCGCAGTATGGTGACCATTTAATTCAAGAGTTGTTACTGGAGTCCTTGCTTTTGGAGATACTCCCCAGTCCTCCCAGTGTGAGTGGAATCAGCCTAATAGTGAGGTTTCTTGTGTGTCACTTGCATCACCTGGAAGCAAGGCTCCCCCCAAGAGGAGCATGCTTCAGTAAACCAGAACACCTTCCTTGGGATCAAAGGCGATGGTGCTTCTTGCAGAGAACAGCAGGACCAAGGTGCTGGGCTCACTTGAGGAGCTGCTGACTGACCTCCACTGAGCACTTTATCAATGGATTGGGGGAGGTGACTGGGGCAAGTCTCACCTTTCACAGAATCATAGAATCAGCTGGGTTGGAACAGACCTCTGATATCATCTATTCCAACCCTTGATCCAACACCACCGCGGTTATTAGACCATGGCACTAAGTGCCACATCAGTCTCTTCTGAAAAACCTCCAGGGACAGAGAATCCACCACTTCCCTGGGCAGCCAGTTCCAATGCCTGATTACCCTCTCTGTAAATAATTTCTTCCTAATATTTAACCTAAACCTCCCCTGGCAATGCTTAAGACCCTGCCCTCTTGTCTTACTGGGGGAGAAGAGACAGTTTGGGAGAAGAGACCAACCCACACATAACTACAACCCCCTCTCAGGTAGCTGTAGAGAGTGATGAGGTCTCCCCTGAGCCTCCTCTTCTCCAGGCTAAAGAACCCCAGCTCCTTCAGCCTCTCCTCATAGGACTTGTGTCAAAGTTCCTTCATCAGCCTGGTTGCTCTTCTCTGGACCTGCTCCTGCACCTCAACATCTTTCCTGAACTGAGGGGCCCAGAACTGGACACAGCACTCCAGGTGTGGCCTCATCAGCACTGAGTACAGGGGAAGAATCACTTCCCTGCTCCTGCTGGCCACACTGTTCTGATATAGGCCAGGATGCCATTGGCCTTCTTGGCCACCTGGCCACACTGCTGGCTCATGTTCAGCTTCCTGTCAGTCCAGACTCCCAGGTCCTTTTCTGCCTGGCTACTCTCCAACCACTCTGTGTTCAGCCTGTAGCGCTGCAGGGGGTGGTGTTTATTTCGGCAGCTGTGCAATTTACAAATAAAAAGGATAAAAGTGAAAGCGAATTGAGCCCTCGGGAAGGACGCGTTTTGCCGCGGTGGCGGCAGGAGCACCGAGCTCTCAGCCGACCGGGTGCCGCTAAGCCCCCGGGGGAGCCAGGTCAGGTCGGAGGGAGCCCGCGGGAACCGGGCTCGGGACGCCCCGACGGCGGGTCCCGGCCGCGCTCACATCCCCGTTGCCGGGGTCCGGCGCCGCCTCCCGGGGCTGCTCCGCGCCGGGGGAGCCCGGCTCGGGCCCCCGTCACACCGACGGACGTTCGACCGCCTCTCCCGCCCCTCCGCGCCGCTCCGCTGCCCGGGGGTAGGCCACGGCAGCACTGCCGGCCTCCCGCACCGCCCCTGCACCGCCCGCCGAGGGCGGGCCCGGGCCTGCGATGGCCCCGCAGGTAGGCGAGGTGGGGAGGGGGCGGTGGGGGGTTATGTCACCGCCGCGGAGGAGCGAGCCTGGGGCGCGCCCCGGCGCCGCTGATTGACAGCGGGGCCCGGCCCGCAGCCCATAAAGGCGGCGGCGCGGGGCGCGGGGCCGCGGCGGGACTTGCGACGGCGGCAGCATCGCATCGCATCGCATCGCATCGCATCGCATCGCATCGCATCGCATCGCATCGCATCGCGCTCCACTCCCCAGCGGCCTCGCCCCGGCAGAACTGCAGCGCACCGTCGGCTCCCCCGTGCCAGGTCAGGCGCAAGGCGGGGAGGTGCCGTTCCCCGCAGCGAAGCTCCATGGGGGGCGGCTGCCGCCCAGCGGGGCCGGGGAAGGCAGCGGGGGCCGCTCCGCCGGCCGCCCGGTCGGAGTTCGACGGGGCCGCCCGCGCTGCCACCCCCGCGGGTGTGCGGGGGGCGCGGGATGAAGGGAGCGACCGCGGGGCAGGGGGCCGGGGGCAATGTGCGGCACCGCTGCCCGCAGCAGCCCTGGCCACCTCCGTGCCCCCCGTCCGGGCAGGGACCCGCGGGGAACCGCTGAGTGCGAGAGGGGAGGGAGGCGTCCTGGCGCCTGACGGTAGTTTGGTGTAGCGGTGGTACCCTGGGGGTGACAGGTAATAAGGGTTCCCCATAGGACAAAGAGTGCAGACAGTAAGAGGTGGCGGTATTCCTCGGTCCGGACAAAAATGTGAGGAGCTGGCAGTGCTGAAGTGATTTGGCTGTACCCGGAGGACTGAATGCCTGCGCGTTCCAGGGAATGCTTCTGCTCCATTCATTGTGAGTGCAGACGCATATGGAAATGCAATTATGTGGCTTATAACTGCATAGTGCAAGACGGCAAAAACGGCATCACGTTAAAAGTCACTTTATCCGGCTGTGGATGGGTATGGAGAACTGCATGAATGAATAAATTATATATACATATGTGTGTATATATATATATACACACACAGACACAAGAAAGAGAAGTTTTTATGCTGGTACTGAAAAGTACCCCTATTACTCAGAACCAACATCTAGTGAGATCCCACTATTCTACAAAAATTTTTAGCTGAATATTGTGCTTCAAAGTAAAGGTACAGCTAGGAATATGCTGTGTCTCCTGTAGTATCATCTGGTCTTTCCATTTTTTTTAGTTAAAGGCATTTAGATAAAATGGAGCTTTATCATCCATAATCCCTCTTCCCTTCACTTGATGTCATGTTTTATTTCTAGCACCAAGAATAGCCCAAAAATTACTATTACAAGAATCAGACAAGATTTTATATGTATAGTTGCTGCTTATGGCATTTCATGAGGTAAATTAAAATATTTGAAGTTGATAAATATTATTTCTCTAATTCTTACTACGTTTTGGTTTATTCATAGGAGTGATGCTGCAGAGGAGAAGGCTGTTGTGGCTTGCTGTCTTGATAACCCTGTGGGTTTCCTCAAATGCTCAGGGTAAGTTCTGAGACTTCTTAACTAGATACAGAGTAATTTTAGAAGTTAAAAGTTGGTGTAAAATGTTGGCTTACCTGAGCTACAATGGGCAAAGTAATCATAAAGAATTTTTTTAGAAGTGCCTGGATTATTTTTGGTAGATGTATCTTACAAATGCTAAATGCAGATTCCTGAATGAATATCCAAAAATTGCTGTCTTTAAAAATTATTGATCAAAATGTATATAATCTCAGAAATAATTGCTATTATACCTTTCTGTGCACTGGAAATGTATGGTGAAAGCAACATAAACAGAAGTAATGAGTAGGATAAACATTTTAAAAAGACAGAGGCAGAGAAATAGACATCTAGAGACCAAATATAAGTAGAATGCAAATTGGCACAGTGCCAGACCCTCATTTACATCTGACTTTTTGGTTGGAATCTTTAAAAAGCAAATCCCTTGCTTCCTGTTGTCATGTGGCCACATGGATTCCCATAATTTGATTTTTATTAGCTGATAGTCAAAATATAGAAATTGCCCCAGCTTTCTTCTCCATTCATATATATTAAAAATATTTAATGAATAAATTGCTGCATGCATCCATGTGTAGGCATATACATGGTATGCAGTGTATATATATATCTACAAGTAAGTACTATATAGTGCTATAAAAAAGCCACATTTGATTATATAATCAAAAGTATTTTTATCTGTGCTTAAAGAAGGAGAGAACTGTCACGTAGATGAAAATGACAGGTAGAAAATACGATTCACTTGCATGCTAGTAGAAAAAGTTCTGTTTGTGGAATTAGGAAAGTACTGGATTTACTCTGCTGGTCCTTTCATCTGTCATATGATTGTAGTTACTGTGTCTAATGTGCAGAGTTGTTTCTTGTAAAACTTTTTGTAGACACATTGTCACACACTGTTAACTTTTTTCAGATGGTGACAAGGAAGAGGAGACTACCTTTGATTTACTTCAAGTCAGTAACATAAACCGAAAGACAATTGGAGCAAAAGTGTTTCGGGGTCCAGACCCCACTGTCCCAGCGTATCGTTTCATTCGGTTTGACCATATACCTCCATGTAAACCAGAGAAATTAAAAAAGATTGTCAGACTAATACGACAGAATGAGGGCTTTATCCTTTCAGCCACCCTGAGGCAGGACAGGCAATCCAGAGGCACTATCCTTGCTTTAGAGGGTCCTGGCATCGGTGAGAGGCAGTTTGAGATAATTTCCAATGGCCGGGCCAACACCCTGGACCTTATCTATTGGGTGGATGGCTTCCAGAATGTGATTTCCCTGGAAGACGTGGACCTTGCTGACTCACAGTGGAAGAACCTCACCATGCAAATAACAGGAGAGAACTACAACCTGTATGTTGGCTGTGACCTTATTGACAGCTTCATCCTGGAGGAGCCTTTCTATGAACAACTGAAAGCAGAGAACAGCAGACTGTACGTGGCAAAAGGATCCATTCGGGAGAATCATTTCAGGGTAGGTGACCTGCAGAAGCTGAGGTCTCTGGTGGGGTAAGAAGGTAACTGCAAGTTGTTTGAGAGGATGCAATAGGTGCAGGTTTTTTTCTAGCACCTCTTGGATTTGGTGGGGTCACAGGTGTTCTCAAGGAGACTTTCTCTAGAGTGTGTTTTTATTAATTGCTGGATCTGTGCTCTGTGAATTTGGGGTTTCTGAAAGCAAAGGACCGGTAAAGCAAAGTCAAAGTCCAGGAAAAGTGTGCAAAAACAATTTTTGGTCTTTCCTATGCAACCTTCCATTTTATTTTCCAGATGTAAGACTCCTAGACATATTGCATTTATTGCATTTGTTGCATGATTTGTAGAATTCCTTGGAAATTTTTTGAAGAACTGTTTTTCCATTGAAATTTATCCCAATCATAAGAGCACATCAATATTTTTATTTCTTATTTGAAAGAAGAAGAAAAAATGAATTTTTAATAGATCTGAAGTATGTAATGTTGGTCCATTCTCTAACAGAACATCCTGGTTTGCCATTTTGAAAATTTCATTTCAATTTAAATTAAAAAACAAAAATTAAAAAAAAAAAAAGGAACAAATTTTTTTTTATTGGTCCTATAAATGTTTGGGGGTTTTGATTTTTTTTTTTTTAATAGAAAGCATTTAAAATGAAGCAATTATAAACTTACTGTTTTTTCTGTTAAATGAAAGTTACCTTCTGCCTCATACAGTGATGTGATCGGGCCCAAGTGCTTTAAGGATGACATCTTTTCACTGACAGCTGAAATCAAACTGGAACTCATGGATTCAAAAATTTCAAAAATGCTTTCTTTCTCATCATGTTGTGCCATCTAGTTTTCAACCAGAGCATGACATACTGGAGTGGTTCCTTGGGGTGACCAGTTCTGGCAAGGACATCAGAAGTTGTTGCCCACAGCTTCATTGACTAAATTTCTCCATCAGTTGTGTTCAGGGTTGTTTCTGAAGCTGTACTGTTAAGCTGGTTGCTGAAAAAAATCTGGGTTTTAGTTATTTTTTTCTTTAGTTTTTTTTTAAGTGAAATGGATACAGTCTGGTTTTATAGTTTTGTCTCAGGGTAGTGTCAGCACAACTGAGGAAGCAGTGAATGATGCCTGGGAAGAACTGGCTAAGAATGGAAGTGCAGTGGTGAAGGAAAGTTGGCTCTGACCTAATGATTAATATATTGTAGAACTACAGTCTAAAATTCACTATGAAAATGGAGATTTGAGCTCATAGCAGACTAATAACTTTTATTAGGACTTATTTACCTAGTTTTGTTGCTTATAGTACTGAAATTTTATGTAACAGAACCATAAACACTTTTTTCTCTGTGTGTCAGGTTTAAAGTCTTGTAGACTGTTTTTAATGTATTTACTTATGGCTGAATCCAGTCAGTAGCATGGGATTGAGACAGATCAGTTATTAGTTAGTCCCAAATTGATCGCACTGTTTTTAATTGTTTTTTAAATTATTATTACAGGGTCTTTTGCAAAATATTCAGTTAATCTTTGATACTTCAATAGAAGATGTTCTACGTAAAAAAGGATGCCAGAGAAGCCAGTCAAGTAAGGCTTTTTTAATCTTATTATACTGTTCAGTTGATTATGAAAATTAGAAATGTCAGTGGTGACATATTATCCTAAAACAGATCCCTTTGAAATGAAAAAGAGAATGAATTGCTTTGTGGTGGTAATAGAAGCATAATTTTAGCTATCTTGAGATACCATTTCTACTCTCTAGCCTACTATTTTGGTCCACATTGCTTAGTTTTACAACTCTGAGTCTCTTGTTTTTGAGAGAAAAGCTGTCGAGCAAGAAATTATTAGAAATAGAAGGAAAAAAAAGCACATGTATAAAAATATCTACATTCTTCAATGAGTTTTCTGTGATTCTTTGAGCACAAGATAAGTAATGCTGCTTCTGAATTCTGCTTCTGACTGGCAGTGGGTGCATGAACTAGTCTACCAGTCTTAGTGACACTGAATTCCTTGGCAATAACTTCATTGTCTGAAAGAGGCTTTGGGTTTGAATCCCAAAGTACTGTTAATCAAAACAACCTCAGGAAAGTAAGAAATAAAAGGAAGAGATATGGAAAGTATGTATATGACAGGCTGACGTGTTCTTGTTAGTCCAGTTCATGCTGACCTCACCAGGAGGGAGCACTTTGTGTGTAGGAGTGTACTGGATTCCTCTTGAAAGAATGGAGATTAATTGTCAAGTATGCGCTAAGGTTTGTACTCGAGCTCATGGGAGGTTCTGTCTCTTCTACTTCCTGATATCTGTAGCTGACAAGAATCAGAGGTAACTGAATCTATCAGAGGAATGTGGTGGGTGCACAAGCCACCTGGGACTTCAGGGTTTTGTTTGAAACTCCTGCCGTCTGAAATGCCATGATTTCTGTCACTCTGTTGAAACATGTGACATAGAGCAAATCAGCTAAGCAGACTGAGCTCAATTTTTTTCCTTTTTTATGCAAAACACAGAAATTAATCCATAGCAGGTCCTGACTCCTTCAAAGGGGGATAGAGTATTGAGATTTTGTAATAAAAAGACTCTAGAAGGAAGATAAATGTTTATATGTAGGAGTGTGTGTGCCTAGAAAAATTAACTGAGCTCTCTAGTCGTCTTTTAAATGTT
Source organism: Empidonax traillii (assembly GCF_003031625.1). Lineage (NCBI taxonomy): Eukaryota > Metazoa > Chordata > Aves > Passeriformes > Tyrannidae > Empidonax > Empidonax traillii. The sequence goes on along the minus strand of NW_020956142.1, from coordinate 202,350 downwards.
GATAAAGAGTCTTGCTTATTTCGTATGTTTCAGAGGTGGGTCCTGGTGCAGGATCTTAGTCACAAGTGTGATGGTGTGTTAGAAATGAGTCAAGTGGGTTAGAATGGAAGTGGCTTTGGATGGCACAGGCAAGAAGACATGCCCTCATATCGGTGGCTGTCATCTTTCCCAGACAAGCTGCTTTCTGTACTCGCAAATTACTCAGAACTACTGATTACTAGTTTTCAACTTCATTAGTGGAAGTAAATGCTTAAGAAGCAGAACTGCTGTGGGAAAATTTAGGTCTAATTGTAATCTGAAGGACAGGATGGTTTCACGAAGGATACAGTTAAGATATCCTTTGACAGTTATCAGTGGAAACAAAAGTCCTTGAAGTCAAGGTAGAACTTTGAGGACACATTGAGCAGTCAGAGGCAGAACAGTCTCAGTCAAGTGGATGGGATCTCTAGGTGTAGGTGGATTCCAACAGGAAAGCCAATGAAAGTTCATGCCTACAAATCTTTTATATTATTATTGGTTGATTACCACAAAGGGAAATAGTGTGACCAAATGTTTTGAAATACTATTAAGTAGAAATGGGATGTTACTATACTTCTCCTAGGAAGATGGGGCCTATGGGAGCCTAAAAGAATAATTGGAGTTCTGATACACACCTTAGGAGGAATTCTTATACCATTCAACTCTTGCAGCTATAACCAACAGATAATATTTTCTTAATGTATTTTTTATCACATCTGTCAACTACTGAATTTTCAGGTCCTATAAATGGTACAGATTTGGTTTTTTTGTTTTATCCTTCCTGGAAAGTATTTAGCAAATTGTTCAATTAACAGAATTTTTATTTTTACTTTGCCACACCAAGAGAACATTACAAGATGGAAATTTCTTGTGCAGCAACAAAAGAGAGCTAAGAGCACACTGGCTTGAGGCCATCAAAATTACTTGAAAGGATTGTTATGTGCATGTCTGATTTTCTGACATTTCCTATCCAGCTTAATTACAGAATCAAGAATGAGTAAAGTTGGAAGGTGCCACATAGGTCTTCTGGTCCAATGTCCTTGCTTCATCAGGGTCATCCTAAAGCACATGGAGTATCTCCAGTGAGGGAGGCACCACAACCTCTCTGGGCAATCTGTTCCAGTTCACAGTCACCTGCAAAATGAAGAAGTTCTTCCTCATATCCCGGTGGAACTTCCTGTGCATCTGTTTCTGCCTGCTGCCTCTTGTCCTATTGCTTGGCACTACCAAGAAGAGCCTGGCTCCATCCTCTTGACACCCACCTTTTAGATACTTATAGATTGATGAGGTCCCTCTCAGCCATGTCTTCACGATACAACAGGCTCAACTCCCTCAGCCTGTCCTTGTAAGGGAGATGCTTGAGTCCCTAAATTATCTTTGTAGCCCTCTGCTGGATCTGCTCTAGGAGCTCTATGTCTCTCTTGTACTGAGGGGCCCAGAACCAGACACAGCACTCCAGATGTGGCCTCACCAGAGCTGGGTAGATGGCAGGACAGTTCTTTTCTGTCCCTCTCTCCAAAGTGTTGATGTCCCTCTGAAGGGCTGCACTGTTCTCTGGGGTATCAGCCACCCCTCCCAGCTTTTGTGTCATCAGCAGATTTGGTGAGAAGGCATCTGCCTCTTCATCCAAGCTATTGATGAATGAGTTAAACGATACTGGGCCCAGTTTTGAACCTTGGGGGACACTGCTTGTGACAGTTACCACAGGTGAAAAACCACGAGTGCTCTGTTACTGACCACAAGGTACATATTTCCCCTTTTGATGGCCCACTCGTTGAGCTGAGGTACGGGCACAAAGATACCATGTTTGTGTGTGAATGTCCCATAACAGCAAGGCAGCGGTTACCAATGAGGTGCACTCAGCTTTGAGGACAAAAAATGGACAGGACTGTGTTTTTCCAATGTATCTTTAATCCTAATATGAGAATGTGAGGTATGGTGAAATGGTAGCTTGGGATTGCTGTTGGGTTGAGGGTAGGAAAGTATGTCTATAATGTGGTGGCTGCAAATCCTTTAGGCAGGATGTATATGCAGCGCTGGATAGGAGAGATGACAAAAACATGCCTAAAAACATCAATAAAATCCCTTCTTGGGCTGTATCGACAGAATGTCATTTGCATATGTGAAAGGATTCAAATTTTGCTCTTCTGGTTTCTCATTTTAAAGATAATCATGTGGTCCTTAGGAAATTAGCAGGAAGCCAGCAGCAGAGAACTGATTTCCCAGTGATCCTCAGGCATCTTATTTCAGTCACTGCCAAGTACCAGTAGGAAGTGTGGATTTAGTTCTTCTAACATAGTTTTGGTTTATGTTTCCTGCTGAGATTGCAGCTTTATTAATGTCCTCAGAATGTTCCGGTCAAGGCACACTCCATGTTGGCTTGAAAAATATGAAACTAATGACCTGAGAAGTGCTATGGGAGGATCTGAGAAATCTAGTGTTTCAGTGTGGTAGGAAAATTGCATTCTTTCCAGGGAATCAAAAAGCAGCTGAAGTAAACTGTTATGACACAGAATTCTGGTCTGCTATGTGGTTTTCTCTCATCCTGTAAATGAAGCTGGACAATTATTTCAACTTTGGAAAACTGTGAATAGTTTTTTGTAGACCTTGGCTAATGGTAGATGTTTCATAGCTAGTTTAAAAGCACATCAAGCCAATAATTTTAACTATGGTTGAGAAGTAATAATTTAATGTCATATTATGGGTTAGTCCTTTGTTCTTTTATTTCTAGCCTTCTAAATGAATGAAGAGTACTTTGCTCCCATTTGCATTCCTTCTGTATTTAAATCTACACTTTACATTGCATGGTAGAGCACCAAATCAAACCCTTAATATTTTTGAAGCATTACCTCCTTCTGTGACTTGTCAACACAGAATGGTATTAGGGTGTTTCGAATCATGTGTTTTATGGCACACATTCCTGGCCTGATTCTTTCTTTTTAAATTGCTGTATCCTTTGCTTGCCTTTTCTTTTTGGTAACCTTGAGCCATTCCAACATTACTAAATTGGGTAAATAAGTTTTTACTGAGAGACAGGGCAATGTGAATTTCTGTATAGCAAAAACCAAATTTGAGTGTACAACACAACACAACACAGACTGTTTTATTTAGTTATCTATGTGCTTTTGTTATTAATTAAAAATTATGCTTTTGTGATACTGTTTTTCAGATATTTGCTGTAGACAGGGATGTCTTTTAAAATAGTATTAGAACATGTCCAGTTCTCCCTATATAGTGCATGCAAAGTCCTACTTTAATTACAGTTTGCCTGCTGGAGGAGTGTTTGGAGTGACAAATCAAATATTCTGTCTGATCTTAGCTTGACCTCCATTTCACTTCAGAATTAAGCTGTTATTGTAAGAGCTCCTTTGAGCTTAACACCAGGTAGTGCAATATAGGGCAGCCCAAATTGCATAATGGCCCAAATTTGATCCAAGTCACCATGAAGTTTATGGATGGAACAAGGGCAATAACTTTCTGCAAGAAAACTCTTTCTCTTGCCTTTTTCTTTGCATCAAGAAAATGTGATAGGTCATGAAAAAATCCAGAACCTTTCGTGTCTCTTGAGTGGATAAAATGGGTTTGCTTTTTTGATACTGTGTTCTTTTGTTGGCCTTCTTCATAAATGAATGTGTTGCAGTGCCAACAGTTCTAAAGTGAGTGCCATGTGAGACACAGCTTGGCTCTTAATTTTGAAAAGAGAAAGCCTATAATTGGAACCAGCTGACATCTAACCCCTCTCTTTTATTCATGGGTATAATAAGCATGAAGCTGTGCCAAAATAGATGTGTTTAAATCCTACCCACGGGTGCCAATCTGTGATTTCAGCAGGGATCTATAATCTGTGGAAGAACTTTGTATATGTTGTTCTTCTCTTTCCTTCTCTTGCTACCAGCTGAAGTGAACACCATCAATGAGAGCACTGAAATCCTTCACTTGAGCCCTGCGGTCACAACCGAGTATGTGGGTGAGAAACCAGGAAAGGCAGAGTTCTGTGACCGCTCCTGTGAGGAGCTGGGATCAATGTTCACGGAGCTCACTGGCCTGCGCATTGTGGTGAACAACTTGGCTGATAACCTCCAAAAAGTGGTAGGTACCTGTAAGTCTGAAAAACTGAAAGAGGCCTGCTGTGCAGTGCTCTTTCCTTCTTGCTTTTACACCAGAGGCAGTTAATAGAGATCACTGTATTACCTTTGTGTATACCTGTTGGTATGCCTACATGATGTAGAGGAGTCCTGTTTCCATTGTGACTAGTATAGCACTTTAATGAAGGCTTGGTTTTCACAGACTGGATTTAAAAGAGCACACACACATGAACTCGTACACACGTGAAGTCAGTCCTCTTAGAGGTTACTGCAGGTTTGGAAATTGAGAGCTAGCAATCTCAACCTTGCCTGTGTACTCTTAAAGCATTGTTACCATGCTTATACCATTTATGATTACGTCAGTAAGTGGCTACACAATTTACTTACCTAAATTGTAAGTAAATGCATGGGATTTTCATAGTTGAAGTGTGATGGCAACATTTTACAGAAGTCCTCCCCTCTTTTTATTTTGAATCAGTTAATTATTTCTGAAAGAATTTTATTACCATGCCATATGTCTCAGGACTAAAATCTTCTCACCTAAAAATGAGATATACTAGAGGAAAGCAAAACTTCTAAGAAAAGATTTCCCTTAATATTGTGTGACTGTGTTTGTACCATTTATAGAAAAATTGCTGTGCAGTTTTGTGGTACTTGAGATCCTCTTCTTTATGTACCAGAAATATGTGAAAATATACATTTTTAATGGAAGAATTAAATCCAGTAGTGTCTCAATTTTGTTCACTTGTAACAATTTGCTTACAAAGTACACAATTTGTTTTCACTTACTTCATCTTCTAGTCTGAAGAGAACCAAATTATGTGGGAATTGATTGGGCCTAACAAAACACTGAAGAACCAGTCGGTTTGCTGGCAAGATGGTCGTGTCTTTGCAGATAATGAAAGCTGGATTGTAGATAGCTGCACCAAGTGCACCTGCCAGGTAAGGTTTTGGAAACAGTCTTCTTCTCTGTGGAAATGCATAGCAGATTTAATCCAGCTCAGCTCTGCAGGTCAGGTCATACTTACTCAGATCTTGTCCTGGACCTACTGATATTTATAAAAAGTAGTCTCCATGTCCATGATAGTTAGAACAAATCAAAGAATTTCCACACATGAAACTTTCCCAGATGCCCACTTTCATTTGCCTCTGTATGTGCGCATAGGTCAGTAAGCTGATTTTCTTTGCCTGTAGGATTCTAAAATTGTGTGCCATCAAATCACCTGCCCAGCAGTCTCCTGTGCTGATCCATCTTTTGTTGAAGGTGAATGCTGCCCAGTCTGCTCTCACTGTGAGTATTTCACCAAAGAGAAAAATAGTCTTTGGCAATACTTAAAATCATTAGTAGTGTTTTGGAAAAGGCAGAACAATTAAGAGGTCAAGACAGGTAAGATCAAATATAAAACATTTATGTAAACAAAGATCAGATGAAGAAACTTGGCTTCTTGAAGTTACCTTCTGGAAGAGTTGCTCTCTCTTCAGTGATTCTGTTGGTTGCTTAGAATTAAGCTGATATCTTGCTTAGCTGTGTTGGACACAAAATATTAAAAACATCCTTCTCCCCAGTCATGTTTTCCAAGGCTGGACATTCTGTTTTTTGTTGGTTTGTAATAGCACTGTCCCCTATTGCTTCTTTTCTGTACTACCAGTTAAAACAGACTAACGTAAGTTAGGATGTCTTCTTAACTCTTTATGGAGGATGTTTAAGTTTCAGACCAAAAGTTTTATGCAGTTTTATGCAATATTTATTAAGAGTGCAAATTATTTTTCCTCTCTACTGTCATTCTGTTACTCTGTTTTATTTCTTCTCTGTCATATGTTCTCTGTTTGGTGTATTGCTTTATGTATAAACCTGGACTTCCTGGACAGTGTGGTCCACATTTGTGACAGCATCATAGACCATGAACTGGTCTTTGGAGTGACAGTAGTTTTAAGAACTTCACTGATTATTTGACTTCAGTGTGGGATCACTGTGTTTCACTTTGTGCCAGACAGGTCTGTTACAGAAGAAAATGGTTGCTTAGACGTTCTAAATAAAAATGCATTGTAATAAACTTAGAAGGTTTTTTGCCCATTCAGAGCTTAGGGCATATTCTTACAATGTGCTCTTAACCATGTTCACTCTTATCTAGTGTTCAAAGATGGGGCCACATCTCATCATACTGACCTATCTTCTGAAGTCAAAGGCAGCTAGGACTCGAGTTTTTGGCTTAGTACATTCTAGAGATAAGATATTCTTCCTCTAGAGATCAGTGCTTTGTGCAAACACACTGCACACAAGTTCATAAAGATTCAGGATTCTTATCTGGACTAACCTCTCATTATATTAAATCATAATTCCCTAACTTCAGTGGCAGTGCAGGAAAGCAAAAGTAGAAAAGGAGAGATCTAAATGATAAAGTCCATATTCTACAGAAAAAGAGAAGTGAAAATCTTCTGGATAGGATAACAGAACAACTTTCGAAACTAAGCACTTTTTCTTACCTTTTACTCTGCAGCGGATGACAGTGAGGAAGGCTGGTCACCGTGGTCAGACTGGACAAAGTGCTCGGTTACCTGTGGCTCTGGGACTCAGATGCGAGGAAGGTCATGTGATGTCACCAGGAGCGCATGTACAGGTCCACACATCCAGACAAGGATGTGCAGCTTTAAGAAATGTGACCATCGCAGTAAGTAATAAAATTTCTCCCCTTTTAAAAACTTCTTTGGACAGGCAAAACCAAGCTTAGCCAGGACAATACGTACTTAAACACTCATATATGAACAGTTAAAGTAGCTGTGATTAGATTCTGTGTCATCTTCCCCCTTTCAAATAATCATCCTTTTTCCTGACAATTTAATAGATATATTCATTTTGGGCTCAGCTCTGTTGAACAGAAAGATAGTGAATGATCCTTTCTTCAACATTATGAACTGGAGTCTCTTGCTGGAATTCAGTTTGGAGACAACATCCATAATCATGACATACAGGGCCATGTTTAGATCTGCCATTCATTCATGGTTATTGGCCCATTCCATTAGCTGAGTTGTGTTTAGGAATGCAGTAATCATGGAAGACTTTTGCAAAATATCAAACTGGTTTTATATTTAAGGCACTTAGAGGGATCATATTCCAAAAGTGTAGTTAATGTTATTGCTGGTGCTTACTGTATTGAGGTTAATATAGCACCATGACATTATCTATCAGCTGAAGCTGCTAGACGTCCAAATGTGCATTTTAAACAAGTGGGGTTTTTTATTGGAATTTTTTATTGGAATTTTTTATTTTAAATACCTAAAATCAGTTTTAGTCATATGTTGGCCACTGAAATTCCTAAGAAAGCTTTACTTGAATGCGTGAGCTGGCATGCTGGGCTTTGTAAATGACAGTGACAGGAAAGGGACTGGACATACATCAAATGTAGTGAGAGGCTCATCAGAAGGTTAACTTCACAAGTGAGTTTCTATTAGTGCTGCAAGTGGGCTGTTTCCTTGACTTTTGCACTTTTCTCTGACAGTACGACAAGATGGTGGCTGGAGTCACTGGTCTCCCTGGTCTTCCTGTTCAGTTACCTGTGGAGTAGGAAATATCACCCGCATCCGCCTCTGCAACTCTCCTATTCCACAGATGGGTGGGAAAAACTGTGTAGGAAATGGGCGTGAAACAGAAAAGTGTGAGAAGGTTCCATGTCCAGGTATGTCTGTGGTCTTGAATCAAAAGTGACACAATAATATTCCAGTTGAATTTCTTCTTTATTTCGATCTATTTACAGTGATTTCTGTGATGGCAAATATAATTCTGGATTATGAGTTAAATAGTACAAAAAGGTGCTTTGAAAATGAAGACAACAATGCAGAGATTTTGTAAACATTCCAAGCTATAATTTGGTGTCAGTCTTCTAACCCAATAGTACTTAAATATCTAAAAACACTTCATCTATTTTTTGATCTATCTATGCATGTGAAGTTAGTGAAAGTTTATTTAGTTAAGGATGCATACCATTGTCTTTATCTTTGGCTTTTTTTTTTTCAGTACAAAGCACAGACAATTTGATTCAAAGGTGTTTGTATCTCAAGAAAATTCAGAATTAATGACAACAGGATGAGTAGAATTTTACCACTATTAAACATGCAGAAGCATCATTGAAATAAATTATTTGTACTGAATGAAGAAGTACTATTGAAGATACACTGATAAATGTATTACAAAACAAGAATAGCTGCAACCTTACTGAGCATAAACCTTACTGTTGTCATAAAAAAAAGACATTATCTCATATTTGGCTTGGCAGAAGTTTTATCCTGTGGTCCCACCTTGCTTTCTGTACAATGTGAAAACTTAGCAGGGAGCTTTGAAGGCATCATAATGGTTCTAATCAGCTTAAATAGAAATACACCATGGCAGTTGGCATGGCGTGCTGTCTTTATTTATTGGCCAAAAAATACCTATAAAGCAGTTGGGTATTTTTCATTTGTTTGTTTGTTTCTGAAATAATGTTATCTCGGTGCAAAGCTCTGCCAGCATCTTTCTATGTACATAGTGAGAAACTGTCTCCAGTCAGGGATCTGAAGAAAGGGCTGTTGTCATTGGCACCAAATGTTGTCCCCAGTATATTGCCTGTTATGCTCTTCTCTTCTGCATCTCTCAGTGAATGGCCAGTGGGGTCCTTGGTCTCCGTGGTCTGCCTGCACTGTTACCTGTGGAGGAGGAATTCGGGAGAGGTCTCGTCTCTGTAACAGTCCAGAGCCGCAGTATGGAGGAAAGCCATGTGTGGGAGATACCAAGCAGCATGATATGTGCAATAAGAAGGATTGCCCAATTGGTTGGTATATAGTCATTCGTTAGTCAGTCTGAATAGTTATTGATGCTGTTATTTCTTTAATGGGTAATTATGAATTGACACTACAGAAATCCACTAATTATACCTTTGTTTCAGTAAGGGACATTTAACTATTTTGGGTGCTGTTTAGTGGAATTTTATATATATTCTTGATACTGACGTTTCCTGAACAAGTATTCATTTGTGAAATAGGGATTCAGTATGCTGTAATGTGTTCAGCTGGATGTACCAATCTGTAGTCTTTCTATATTAAATCAATAGTATATTAAATGCACTTAATAACCCTAATTCTAAGTGTTTTTATACGAGTCTATTGCATCAGGTGTTATTTAAGCTAGTGAACAGAGAACACCTGTTTCTTAAATGAAATTTTAAATGCCTTTTACCCTCCTTACTTAATTTACACTTCTGTGTGTCTTTGCCAGATGGGTGTTTGTCAAATCCTTGCTTTCCTGGAGCAGAATGCAACAGTTACCCAGATGGGTCTTGGTCATGTGGGCCATGCCCAGCAGGATACCTTGGCAATGGCACTGTCTGTGAGGATCTTGATGAGGTATGGACTTGTTTCCATTAACATTAGGAAATCACCATGAAATTTTCATTATCTAGGAATTATGCAGCCATCTAATTGTTTTCGTCTTTCTTTCCGTACCTGCAGTGTATAGCTGTGTCAGATGTCTGCTTTAAAGTGAATCAAGTCCATCGCTGTGTTAACACAAATCCAGGTTTCCACTGCTTGCCTTGTCCTCCACGCTATAAAGGAAGTCAGCCCTATGGAGTAGGGCTGGAAGTTGCCAAGACAGAGAAGCAAGTAAGTGATGTTGAAGAGAATTTAATGGCTTTGAAACTGAGTAATTCTCAACTGAAAATATCTGTTAATGACAGCATATGATAAACTTGGGTACCAGACAAAAATAACTTGAAATAGATAACTGCTGTTCAGACTATTTTTGATTTGAGTAGCAAAACACTGAATTTGGGGTTGGACATTTTAAGGGTTTTATTTTCCCTAGACATCTGCTCAGTTGCACCAAATGAGTCTAAAATTCCAGGAGCAAACATTTCCCTGCTTTGCATTTCTTTCCCTGAGGTGTGTATATCTGTTCTGGAGGTTGGAAAGTAAAGCATTACGATTGTCTTCTTCAAAAGTGTACCAATTTAATGCCAGTGTCATCGGACATATATGTCTGATGTTCTCACTCCCTCAATTCCATGGGGCCAGAGCCTGTCAGTGGTGAAAGACGGCAGGAAGTGGAAGACTACAGTTAGATAGATGAAACAGAAACATTAAAATGGATATGATGGGATGCCTTCTCTTTTTTGCTATTGAATCAATCTGTGGTTTGCTCAACGTGTGAAGTCTACATGTGAAATTTCTGGGGATTAATTACATCTGGAAGAAGGCAGATAGAGTTCTGAAAGTGTTAATCGCTTTAATTGCTTTTTTAATAATGTCCAAATTTTCCTTTTTTTTTTTTTTTCATTGAACACATTTGCTGGAGTTGTAAACTGACAGAGCAGTGCGATTCACAATTAAAGCAAAATTCCTGTCTTCAGGCCTCCAAACAACTGGCCTGATTTTGACAAAGGTGAGGCCCACACAGCTGGCTGTGAATATCAAGCTTCAGTGAATATGCTCTATCTTTTACAGGTCTGTGAACCTGAGAATCCATGCAAGGACAAGACACACAGCTGCCACAAGTCTGCTGAGTGCATCTATCTGGGCCATTTCAGTGATCCAATGTACAAATGTGAATGCAGGACAGGTTATGCTGGCGATGGACGCATCTGTGGGGAGGATTCGGATTTGGATGGCTGGCCTAATAATAACTTGGTCTGTGCTGCTAATGCAACATACCACTGTGTGAAGGTAAGTGAAAAAGGTTGATAAAATGCCATGTGATAACAAAATTTTCTCTCTTTTTCTTAAACAGTTGTGAGTAATGTTTTTAATTCATGAAGCTGGTGGTTGCTTCATTGACTTTTGACTGTTACAGCATTCTCATTTTCTAAGAGATGCTGTGAAATATGTATTCACTCAATCCAGTAAGATCTAGTAAAGGATTCTCAAAATTAAATCCAGAGTCCTCTGCTTTGGATTTCTTCCTACTCAGAATACATGGAAGACTGGGATGCTTGTGAAGAGAGTTAGCACACTGAGCAGGAGCTGCCTAAAGCATGGGTGTGGAGCATACAGCTAGTGAAAACTAAACAGGAATCTGTGGCCCAGGTTGGTGTGAAATACCACGTGAAAAGCTTTTAACAAGACACAGCCATGTAAGGGCTACACTTCTAAATCCTTTCTTGAACTACCCCTTCCTTTTAAAAGAGTTAAACAGACCACACTCTGTGAAAACTGGATTCAGAGTGTGAGATAATTTTTGACAATAGGACCCTAAGAGAGGAATAAACATGAATAATTGGACAGAAGAGTTTTCTCCTTATTGCAAAAGCTTAGAGGGAGAGGATAGGAGATTCAGCCTCCTTCACCCTTCAGAGATGTGAAGTCCCAGCTCTGACCCTCCCTGAGGGAATGACCTGCCTGCCACCATTGGCTTCTAGATCTAGTGAGGGACTTGTCCAGTCTTGTTGTGCAGCTGTGCCATTGTAGAGAAAAATGAAATATTACTACACCAAGGAGAAAATAAGCATCAGGGAACCTAAAAGTGGTGGCATGTAGGTTTAGCAATGTGTGCCCACCGTGGTGTGTTCCCTGGGTCCTCCTCCTTCATGTTAAAGTGATCTACCTCTAAACCCTCATGAAGTTCTAGCACAATAACTTTTGCTTTAAAAATGAGGAAAGGAATGCAAAAATGACTGAGTCCTAAACCACTACAGTGATTAAAACAAATACAGATCAAGAGACTAGGAAAATTTGAAACTGGGCTGTTTGAGAGAATAAGTTACTTGTGTAATCCACTTGAAGCTCTGAATCTGGACTCTATCAGCCAAAGAGTTTCAGATATGGATGGAAATTTGAGCCCCAAATGTTGATCTTCCTCACTGTAGCTGATGTCTGTTCATTGTGGATTCGGCCAATTTGGCTATTGCAGTTCATATATCCTTTTTTTCAGTTCCTGTCATCATAATCTGCAACATGTTGACCCATGATGTAACACAAAGGATTAGTTTTTATTAAATCCAACATGCTGAACCCATTCAGAAAAAAAACTGTTTCCAAAGATTGATTCGTGTTTTCTATATTATATATGTTGATCTCATAGACACAAGTACTTAATTTAAGGGGACCCCTCCAACCTCCCCGAAAAAAAAAACCCCAAATACCACATATTTTCAGGTCCTTATATATCCTTCGATATTAAAAAAGCTTCTTTCTTTGAGCTGATAATGGTTGAAAATTAACTTAGTGTCTTGATTAATTTCTTTCATAATTTCAAATTTTTCATGTATCACTGGTAACCAGTGTTAAGCTGGACAATCAAGACTGTTCACAGGTATTTGGTAAAAATTTCTGTGTTTTGGTTTTTATCACAAATTTTCCAGTTCTGTTTTTCTTAAATTATCTATTCTGTTAGAACCACTGAGATTGAAAACCAACCTAGGAATCTTACTAAAATATTATCTTTTGAAGTATGTGTTACAAAGAAGATATTTCTGCAATTTATTGACAGATTCAATGTTGGGCTGAGGTAGATGTGAAATGTGAATAAAAATGAGAATAATGGTGTGTTTTTATAGATGTATTTATTCACAGCAAGTGGTAGAATTGCAATCTGTTTTAACTGATTTCATTATCTTAAAAAGAAATGCAATTTAAAAGTTGGGCAAGCTAGTTCTTAGTTTTTTCATTATATCCTAAGACTTGCTCATTTAAAATAGTCATTCTTTACAAAGCTGATACAAATAGATACATTTGCCTGTTAGTTTCAAAGCCATGGGAGTGCAAAGTTACTGTTTCGCAGAACGTATAAAGACACTTTTTTCAAGACCCTTTCTTACAGTGTTCCCCTTCATTGCTGTGTACCACTCCATTTCAGTAACTTTCCATATGAACAACTATTTCTGAAGACCTTCTTCTGGCTTGTATCTTTATTTTTCTGGCAACCAAACCTGCACATTTTTTATGTAAACTTCAAACATATTCCATGAATTATCTATAAAAAGTTGATGTAAGAGTGCACGTCTGTGTGTGTGGTATGTTTGCTCTCTGCTAGTTTCTTTTAAAATTAACTGGAAACATCATTTTAATAGGAGCTGAGAAATAGAATGATTTGCAGATGCATTTCAATTACTTTACAATATGAAAACAGCAAATGAACTACTATCTCTGGCAGCAAACAAACAGGCACTTTAAAAAGTGTTTGTGACTGATTGCTTTTGTTTTATAGTCTCTGGTGTACCATATCTACTCTTCTGCCCAGGCAAGTTTTTCTGACGTAATGTAAACATAATGTATTGTTTGTTTATTTTGGCCAGGATAACTGCCCTCTTCTGCCTAACTCTGGCCAAGAAGACTTTGATAAAGATGGCAGAGGAGATGCCTGTGATGAGGATGATGACAATGATGGTGTTGAAGATGACAAAGTAAGATATGTGTCTGTCTGCAATACATTTGACCTAAACATCTGGTTTTAAGGAAAACCATTACAATAGATGTGAACCTTATTGTTCAGAGCTTCAGCTGAGTTCTTCTGTACTGAAAGATATGTAGTGCAGAGTAAAGCTGTGTTCAATCAAAAGAGAGGAGCACTGTGCAGAGCAAAGCAGCCTGGGGAACCTGGGGATGAATTATGTTCTCTGTATAAGATATGAGTTCAGTTATGTACATGAAAAGAGTTTAATGGAAAATGATATTGGATTTTTTATGTTGTAATGGGAGAATGACAGGTCTATTGTATTTGAAAAGCTGGTAAATATTATATATGAGATCTGTTAGAAACATGTTATGATGAATAAAAATAAACACAGCCAGCATCAAGGGGAAATGATGGAAGGAAATACCTAGCCTGGTTCCTACTTTCCTTCATATTTTCCCAAAAGACTAAAATTAAATTACTTGCAAAACCTAAAAGATAGCCAGTTAATCTAAAACTGTTGTCCTTGTATATCCAGTAAAAAGACAGAAGCACTTGCAGAGTGGGCTTCCCTCTGACTTTTGAGTGAAAATGACTCATCCTCTGAGTAAGGATGAGCGAATTGGTTTTAGAATTTTACTGTTGCTCTTTGTTCCCTTCAGAGGGAGCCTAGATGCTCTAGAGTTTCAAATGGTTAAAACTGGTGTAGAGTTATGCTCATGGGTTCTCTATTTGGAATAATAATTAAAAAAAAAAATTCCAAAGAATAATTTGATAAAGTAATATGATTTAGTATGCGTATTTTTAAAATTGTAGCCAGAACTTGTTTTGTGAGCAGTATAAAATTTTGATTTGCCTCTATATCTTGATTGTATAAAATGTGTTCCCGGGGAATTCAAAATATTGTACTAAAAAAATTATTTCCTAGTAAATTTTTGTGTGTGTTAGCAGAGAAGAGGTCATTTAAAGACTTATTCTTTATGACCTTCCTCAGATTCAATGATGCTTATGTAGCCCTCATTCCCACAGCTTTAGTTTGATTTTGTTCTTTGCATTCCACACTGAGTACTTTCTCGGCCTGTGCAAAAGAGCATCTCTAATTAGGGGATATGTTAAACATAAGCATTCTTCTTCTGGTAGTCTTTGAAATTATAGACTAAACTGAAAGAAAATTTTCCAAAGTCCATTAAAAGGAATGGTCTCAGGAAAAAAAATATTTTTGGTAAATGGGAGTATTTAATTTTAATTTTTATAAAACTTTTTGTTATCATGTGCAGAAGAACACAACCAACAAAAAAAGTCAATCTTTGTTTGAATTGAAAAATCTAAATATGTGATATGAAATTGAAAATAATGACACTAGTTTGTTCCAAAAAAAGTCAGAGTAACAGTTCTAGTTGTCTTTTTTTGTTATCCAAAAATTATAAAATGCAGCTACCTTTGGCCTAATTTTGCAACATGTTCTGATTTTTTTTTTTTTAAAAATACATCTACCAGTGATGCGCCTTTATTTAAGTATCTGAATACAGATCCAGTTTAAAATCCCTGTTGCTCTTGTGATATATGGCGCACAATTCACGTGCTTTGTACAAAACCACAAAACCAGACAGTGAACCAGGCTGTCCAGATGCCTTTCTGTTACCACCAAGATCTTCAGTGTAGGTACAGCTTGTCCACTGAAAAAATAATGAATTAATGTTTTGATTTTTGACCTCTGTCCAAGATGAACAGGAGGAATTACCACTTCATAGTATGCTCTCATGAGTTGTGATTTATATTGTGGAATCTTCTTTCTTCTTACTAGGACAATTGCCCTCTTCTCTTCAACCCTCGTCAGTTTGATTATGACAAGGATGAAGTTGGTGACCGCTGTGATAATTGCCCCTATGTGCACAACCCTGCTCAGATTGACACAGATAATAATGGGGAGGGTGACTCATGTGCTGTGGATATTGACGGAGATGGTATGATTTCAGTTTTGAGAACTGAGTGCTGTTCCAAAAGTGCACTTTGCTTTATGTCCAGTAAGATGGGCTACCTGGTTTTATACATAGAATAAAATTGTGTCTAGCCACTCAAAAACACAGGGGAAAAAAGAGAAGACTGAGGTTCATCTGTCCTGTGTAGTATATTTTCCCGTATGGTCCCTAAATGACTATAAAGGATATTGTTGAAAAATACATCGTAGCAAGTCTTTTATCAGTGTAATCTTAAAAAAAAAAAAAAAAATCTTTCATTCATCTGTGTTCCAAAGTAATCAGGGTCTAATATAACACTTCTGTTGGCTTTTTTGATTTTCCTTTGAGGGAGGGAAAAGAACATCAGAACATTGGTGTGGTTAAGACAATATCCATAGGAAAGTAATCTGCTTTTCTATGAATGTATGCAAAAGCTCACAGTAATCCAAATACACATTTTGTATGTCTTAAAATATTATTAAAGGTGTTTATTTCATCTACCAGTACATACCTATAAGACTCCAATTTGATGTGAATTAAAAAGGGGGAAAACCACTTAAATATCTCTCAAAAATCATATCCCTGCAGCATTTAATGTGTATAAGAATCCAGAAATACTAAAAGTTGAAGAAATCTAGTTTTGAGTTTCCTTCAGTAATGTTTTAAATTTTTGGATGCTTATCTGACTTCAGCTTCTGAACATTTTCTTCTTCCGATCATTAGGTTCATAATGGCACTCATGGTAGTTCTGCATTTGAATAAAATGTAATCATATTGTTATTGGTTGAAAAGTTACACAAATATGCAGGGACGATATAAAATAGGAAAGGGTCCTTGTATCTTTTCCAGACAGATATACCCATGTGTGTTTGTTTCTTTTGATCTTATTATAATTCTGAAGGAGATTGTTGGTTTTATAATGAAGTTGCCTGAGGAAGAGCAGTTTCTTTTGAAATTTGGCATGCTATACAATAAATGATGAACACGTTCTGGTAAAATTAAATTATTTAATGCTGGGGCAGCTCAACATTAATACAGTTGTTTCTCTACAAAACTTTAGAAATTGAAACCTGATATAGCTGTTCATTCTATGCCATTTCTTAGGGTGTGGGAAGAAAATCCAGAACAAATTATTTAAAAAGAAAAATACTCCACCCCTTTATTTGTCATTATGTGAAAAAGGAGTGGATTCTTAAGATATAATGAGCCCTTACTCTGGCAAAATTCAGTAGAAAAATACTTATAAAAGACTTTATCATAGCAATAAAAGTGGAATTGATACCATAATTTTTCTTTCTAATATTAGTCCTAACTGTTTCTTGTTGTAGTAATGATGTTGTAGCAATCAGAAAGCCTATGATCCCTTAAAAGCCTTACTTCTTTACTGATGAGTCCTACAGTCTATGGCTGTCTGTGTTGGATGCTACATCATTCTAATATCTTCAATTTTTTGTTGTTTTTTTTTTCCCTCATAGACATTTTCAATGAACGAGATAATTGTCCTTATGTCTATAACACTGACCAGAGTGATACAGATGGTGATGGAGTTGGTGATCAGTGTGATAATTGCCCATTGATGCATAATCCAGACCAGGTAAATGATGAAAACAGTTTCCTTAATGCTAACTTTAGAAAAAGGGCAAAAAAAAAAAAAGAGCACAGAAATTGCTACCAGTCCCTGTTGACTGGACAGCTGAAGAGGTGGATCTATATTGCTCACTTTCACATCTCAGGTTGTGAGATCTCTTAGTATCAGATGAAAAGGAAGTAGAGTGATGATGCCTTCATTCCATCTGCAATGCTTTGGTGAACTATTTTCTTCCGCTATGGGAAGTGAGTAGAGCTTCAGGGCTGCATTTGTCATGCCTGAGTGTTTTGGTCCATGTGTAGATAAGTAACATGGCATACACAGAAGCAATCAGAAAATGTGCTGCCCATACTGACACTACCCTGTCATCTCTAGAATGACAGCAATGAAAACTCTCAAAGCCCTGCCCTGGAAGTATTTGAGGACCAGATCTCGTCCACTGATAGAAGAATTAAGTAGCCTTACTAGTTTGAAGTTATGTTCGTGCTTTAAGCACAGTTGTCATTGTGGAAATATTTGTCTCTACAGAAGTCCTTGAAGAGATGCATTGAGCAGTTAAGTACGAGGCTGTACTTTTGTGTTTAATAAAAATAATAAAATTACTCTTTACAATTTTTTTGGGGTAGACTGATGCAGACAATGACCTTGTTGGCGACCAGTGTGACAATAATGAGGACATAGATGAAGACGGTCACCAGAACAACCAGGATAACTGCCCTTACATTCCCAATGCTAACCAGGCTGACCATGATCAAGATGGTAAAGGTGATGCCTGTGATCCTGATGATGACAATGATGGTGTCCCAGATGACAGGGACAACTGTCGCCTCAGATACAACCCTGAGCAGGAGGACTCAGATGGTAAGAACAAGATCATGTGAATTTCATTTAATTCTTAGTGTCCAGTTTTGATCTTGGAATATCAATGTCTGGTGAAGATAAAGACTTCAGATCAAACTGAGCTGCTTTTGCTATTTTAGACACCACAGACTTCAATGGAACTGAACTGGCTGGCTTGGTCTGGGGTTAGGGCATTAGGAATCGTCTTAGACAGGAGATCAAATATGCACAAATTATAGAAGAACACCTATAACAAAGTAGTGTTAATTTTTATCTATTTTTGTAAAAAAGACTCCTGAGCAGCTTTTCTCAAATTTCCCTCATAGGTTGCTTTAAGTTGCTTGATGGATGGACATGTCTGAGTTAAAAAAATGGATACATAATTGTTCTTTTCTCCAGTTCTGTGGTAAAATGTTGGTTACTCTCAAACAGTCCTTCTCTATGCTTGGCATTATTTAAATAAGGAAACAGTTTCACTAACATGAATTTAATTTAGAAAACAGTTATTATCCTTTGAAAACTACAAAATATGTTTACAAGTAAGACCCTTGCAATAAATACAGGTGAGCAATTTCTGTTCCAAGTCATACAACTTGCTGGAGTCTTTCCATGGTTACACTGTTGTAAGTGAAAGCAGAATTTAGTATCTGCACAATACGGTTTTACATACATTTAGAAAGATAACATACTGAGCCCTGACTGATTTCCTGGTAAGACAACTGCTGGCAATAGGTATTTTCTCATTGGCAGTCAGTAATAGTTCTTAAATTATTTAACGTTTCTGTCTTGTAATACATATCCAGAATATCTTTGTACTTGCCATAAACTCAGAATAAGGGTTACCCCAAGCTGAGATAGTTTGGTATAGTCATCTGTCATCTGGATCTTGTAAGGAACACTACATTTGTCTATGGATTAATGATTCACAAAAAGTATATATTTAATTGGTTTAGCCAGCTCATTGCTGTCATTAGTGGCAGGTCCAACAAATCTTGGAAAAGGGGTAAATAAAGCCAAAAATTGCTCCCACACTCTTGAAGATGTGAACTGCAGCATATGACGATAGAGAGAGAGCTGTTGGATGTGGCTGGGTAAACAAACACTTTATTAACTTTCCTTGACAGGGAATCAATGTTGTCAGCAGCAGCTCACTACCAAATGAGCATCAGCTGGACTTTCAGTGAATAGATTCTACTGTGAATTATCTGTGTAATTTGGCAAAGGAAACAAAATAGGAAATTTGTTCCCTTTTCTCCAATAAGTGCTAAGACAAACAGGTGGAGGAGCACACAGCTGGTCAGGATTTGGAGTTCTCCATGGCAGATATCCAGGGTGGAAAGTGGGACCATTTTATCACGTACCGGAACTGCAGAAAGTCTTTGAGATATTAGATGCTTCAGCTGTCTCTAGCTGCTCTTTTCATGTTGGCTCTTGCTTAAAACTCATTCTGCTTTCTCTCTGAAAGCTCCATACTTGGGTAATGCTGTGTTTGTTAGTCACAGTAATGGAGCTTTCCATTTTTCTGTGAAACATCTAGTAGTAGGCCAATATGGAATGAGCTGGATCATCGCTGTTTCCCATTGTGTTAATGCCCATGTTCTTAGAGCAATAATAAATGCTCAGCTACATGAGGATAGAAACAAAATTAGCTGGCACTACCAGTTTTACCTTAATACTCAGTGCAATATTTAGTAGTTTCTGTTGTAAAAGTTGGAGTCATTTGTGAATTTGTTTCCATCCTTGTCTAGCCAAGTTTTTCTGCCTTTTTTTTCAAGTCTTTGTACTATTGTATGCCTTGAAATAACAGTGGCAGTGGCATTGAGATTTTTTTTATAGATGCCTCCTTTCACTGCCTGCTGTTTGAGGCAAGTCACATCTCCTGGTTTCCATCCCAATAGTATGGGTAAATTAAGAAAGGAAATAATTTGTAGGTTTTTATAAATATTGATTGTAGTAAAAGTGTTGAGCAGAAGCACAACTGTAGAATAGCTGTATGGATGTATTTTTTGGTTCTCTAAAAAACTTGTTGCAATTCATGGAACAAAACTTAATTTTTTCATTCCTTCAAAGTTATTCCTGCTGGATATAGTGCTGTGTTCTTTTCTCATACAATTTTCTGTAGCATTACATTTTTTATAAGTCAAATTGTTTTACCTTCGAGTGAAAGAGCAACTAAGCATGTATGCATATTTTATTGCAACATTCTCCCCACTTTCTTTTGAAATAAAGGTGACATTGGCAATCCAAAGCATCTTAGAAGGTTTGTTGCAGAAAGAATCTTGAGACAGTGATAAAGGATTCTGAAAAAAATTTAATATGATCAGCAATATATAAAGATGTAGTAATGTGTGGGAAGATAAAGATTTTAATGCTATTGTTTGAATTAATTTGCACAGCATGTATTAAAATGTGGTTTTGTAGCCACATCTGGGACAAATCAAACTGAAAATGTAATGCAAGCATTAGTGAACTACACTGACATAGCAAATTTCCAACTTTTCCCACCCTAATTCCAAAGTGGTGTACAGATAAGGGCTGGATAAACTGCTAAAACTTGTATTTCTTTATTCACATTGCTTACAGGTGATGGCAGAGGTGATATTTGCAAAGATGACTTTGACAATGACAATGTTCCAGATATTTATGATGTATGCCCTGAAAACAATGCCATCAGTGAAACTGATTTCAGAAAGTTCCAGATGGTCCCTCTGGACCCCAAGGGAACAGCTCAGATTGATCCCAACTGGGTTATTCGCCACCAAGGCAAAGAACTGGTGCAGACTGCCAACTCTGATCCTGGAATAGCTGTAGGTGAGTATCAGATGTCAGTCATCATCTTTGGAAAAGTAACCAGTGATCCTGTGAAAGGGAAAAAAAAAAAAGTAGATAAATGCAATTTTTTGGTGTTGCAAACTTTGGTCTAAGTGCAAGTACAGTGTATGTGCCCAAAGTAAAATCAGCTCAATGCTGTTTGCGTTTGTTCTTTCCTCTCATCACTGACTGTAACATTCATAAAATACACAGCTGAAAAAAGTTTTTCTCTCCAGAAGTCTCCCTATGATAGTAAGCAAGTGTAATTACCTTGTCTTCTATAGATAGGTAGGGAAACTGAGAAAGGCTGTTTACAACTCCTGCCAAAGTTCAGGATGTAGCTGGGACTCTTGGGTGTGGACAACTGGATCCAGCATTGTAACTTTGTGGTTTGTCTCTTTTCTACTCTCCCAGGCTATGATGAGTTCAGCTCTGTTGACTTCAGTGGGACATTCTATGTTAACACAGACCGTGATGATGACTATGCTGGCTTTGTGTTTGGTTACCAGTCCAGCAGTCGATTTTATGTTCTGATGTGGAAGCAGGTCACTCAGACCTACTGGGAGGACAAACCCACCAGGGCTTATGGCTATTCTGGTGTGTCACTCAAAGTAGTGAATTCAACAACTGGTACTGGTGAACACTTACGAAATGCTCTCTGGCACACAGGAAACACCCCTGGACAGGTGAGAGATTTAATACCTCAGGCCAACAGTGCATGACTAAAATTTTAAAAATAAGGGCGTTGTCTCCAAAAGAATTTCGTTTCACACCCCATTTTTGGAGATATTTATCAGCTTTTCTTCAATTCCCATATTAGTAGTGTCAGTAAAAACAAAGTATACTACATGTGCAAAAGGAAGATGAAGTGATCAAAAGGAAAGGAGTGAGAGGTCTCAGTTATCCACAAATCCTTTGTTACTTCTGTATTGGCCCTTGCTTCTTTGGTGTTCCAGCCTGTTTGAATTATATGTGGCTTAGAGTACAGTAACCAGTGACAGAAAAAGAGAAAAGGCAAAGAAAAAGAAAAAAACTGCTGCTGTTCCAAATAGCATCTAACCATGGAAGAAACTCATGTCGTTTGGAAATTAAATTAGTGGGGATTCACATATGGATAGGAAGTGATTGTGGACCATGACTGAGTGTGAGTCGCAGGCAGTAACATCTGTGCAAGCTGCAGTCCCTCTCCCTCACTAAAGACGCTTGTACAGATAGAAAAAATAGAATCAAGTCTGTCAGCATGGGTGTGTATTTGCAAACCTGAAGGACTTCATAAAGGGAAGTCATGTTCAATGATTTAGTGGTCTTCAGTGACTCTTAGCTGTGGAACTGCAGATGAGTAACTGACCAGCAGTTTAAGACAGAACTTTCCATTCCTCTCACTCTATAAAAGAAGTCTTCTGATCATACCATCAAATGTTAAACTCTATTTTCAATTTCACGCTCTGCAGAAAATAAGCTTTGGCTTCATGTATGGTTACTATAGTGGGTGTGTACAGTTACTGGAACACAGTCTGTTTCTAATAAGGCATTTTTATTCCTACTTTAGGTGCGTACTTTGTGGCATGATCCCAAGAACATTGGCTGGAAAGATTATACGGCTTACAGGTGGCATTTGATTCATAGGCCTAAAACAGGATTAATAAAGTAAGAAATATTTCTGCACCTCTTTATTTTCTAGTAGCAAAACTTTTGTCTCTGTTGATATAAAAGCTATGTTATCAGTTTCTTTGTTAGTTCTGATAATTATGATACTTGTGAGAGTTTGGGGGACATTTTGTTATCTTCAGAATAAGTTATTTTACTTTTCAGATATATTTAATTTAGTCTGGATTGTTCAATATTTACGTCAGATAAATACTCTTAAATTAAAAAGCTTTCTCAATAGCTTTTCTGTAAAGATACCAAAAATTCCCGAGCAAAACTCAAAGCAAGATTAGCACATGAGATTGCTCTCCAGCCTCTGGAATTTCAGTGAATGAAATTAATTAGAAACATCAGCATCGCCACAGGGAAGAAGGCCAACAGCCTGTCTACTTCAGCATCCTGTCTCCTGTAGTGTCTTATACAAGACACTGCAGAAGTGTCCATGAGCACATCTGTAATGCACACAGCAAGGAGCTATGGCATATGACTTTCCTTAGAGCCCATCTGTTTATCTGATGTTCCAAAGATTAAGCATTAACTGTTCATGTCAATTTTATCTTCTACTGACTACTGGAATTGTAAAGAACATTTTTCATGGGCCAGAGTCAGACCTTGCTTCTAAAGGTCCCTTCTGTGCTTATGAGCAGGGGATTTTCATTTGTCTGTGAAAGACAGATTTGGATAGACTGCTACCTGTTTACTGGAAAGAGTTTCTTTATGCATCAAATTATTGCAGTGCAAAGCATTGATTGATACAGGTCAAAAGGAAACTGGATTTTTCATTCATGTTACTGTTACCTGTATCTTCCCTTGCAGAATTTATGTAGTGTCAGACAAAGCATGATTCAGGTGGTATCTCATTAGATTAATCTAGCATGACAAATTCTGTGGTCCAGAGCATTAAATTCCTTTATTCTTCAGGGTGTTTTTATAGAAAATAAATGAATTATTTCCTAATGTGGTCATGAAACAATTTTATTTGTACAGAAATATCAATTTCATATGAACATGATTAGAGCTATGTAATTTTTTTGGTGGGATGAATATTAAACTCTTTCCATTAAACTCTTTGGGTTCTTGATATTTTGAGAAGTATATTAAATAGGCTTACATGAACGTGAAAAGCTGTCATTCATTTTACTGTTCTTTTTACTGTCCTTTAAATACTGATTTCAGGAAGCAGTTTCATACTTGTCTTTGTGCACCTTTCAGGAAATAAAATACTTCAAGACAGAGCAAGTGCTGGAAATACATTTCTGCCTAATCAGAAATCTGTCCCTAACCCCTGAGTTATAAGAAGCTGCTCAAGGGTTTTCATCCTCATGTGAAGGCATTTTGCTGTGTATAACTAATGTACTGTCAATTGAAGCAGGACCATAATCCTTCCCTCCAGAGACTGCTCTAATTAACAAACTACAGAGTAATTTCTCATTTGGCCCAAGAGGCTGAGAGCCTAAAAACCTTTACGGTTTCAAGGTCTCCCATGAGAAGTGGAGGATCCAAGTTCAAGGCAGTCTCTCTAATAGAGAAGGAAGTGAAGAGATGTCTTGAGAGGTCTTTTGTCTCTAGGGAGGATGCCTGAAATGCTAAAATAAAAAATTTTTAAAAAATAATAAAAAAAATCAAGTTCTCCTTCTCCAATTTATTATTAGTCTAGCTATTTGTGTCCAAATCCTTCCAGCTTTTATTAAGCTCTTAAAATGTCTGAAATTGAGATTCAGCATGTCTCCAATTAATGTTTTGTTTAACTCTGAAGGAATGGTTCTTCCAATTTCTGATGTTGGCCCTTGCACTAAAGATAAATAAATCACGCATTCACACAGCTGTAATGACAGCTTTGTTCAGTGATGTGACAAGGCCGTGTGCTAACGTCTGAGTTCACAGGGACAGGGGCTTATCAGTGAATTCTAGTACATGATATAGTTCATTCCAGGAGACGTGACTGTTCTAAATAAAGAACTGGGAAATATTTTGCAGATGGTGGGCATAAAATTACTTATTGAACAGCCCCAGTCTTCCTGATAAATGTGTTATGGCTGCCAGCCACGTGGGTGTGAGAGAGAGATAAGAAGTGATCTCTGCAATGAAGTTGGGTTTTCTGGTGCCTTGTTAAAATAAATTCTGTTTCAGTTCTTAGGAAGTGTTACCAGTTCTTACACTGGACGCTGCATTATCCTCCTTGTCTAATTTAAATTATGTTCTTCTTTACAGAGTTTTAGTGTATGAAGGGAAACAAGTCATGGTGGATTCTGGACCGATCTATGACACAACTTTTGCTGGTGGACGATTAGGTCTTTTTGTCTTCTCTCAAGAGATGGTCTATTTCTCTGACCTCAAGTATGAATGCAGAGGTTAGTTACAGAATATGTCTGGAAAATGCTGAAGCCTTTAATAACTTGAGGAGCAAATGCAAAGTGTGGGAATGAAAAGTATCCTCCAGTTACTGAAAGCAATCTGTAACATCACAGCAATGTGTAAACCTTGATTCATTGAAATGGCATGAATGCCCCTTGCCCTTATAGTAAACTCAATTTGAATAGTAATGGTAATGGTAATGGCCAGTCTCTTCGCGAACGAAGAACCGGGGAAGGTCTTTACACCTTCCAGCCTGCGCATTGGATTTTTTAGGTGAGACACAGTGTGCGCGGAACTGAGCCCACCCTTTAATCCTGAGGTTCATCTGCCGGGGCCAAGCACGCTTGGACGGTGGCAGCGAGGTCCTCAGGACGTAGATGGATTGCCTTACGGGCTAACGAGCTCCATCTGCCCGGGGAGGGGCCCCGACCGGGAATCGAACCCGGGTAACACACACACTGCATTTGAATAGTAAAATCCAGATGTTTAACAGTATCCACCTGGAAAAAATGAGGTAGAAATCTCTTGAGAGAGAAAGGTGCTTAGAATTCTCTCTGCATATCCACTCTCTTCTGTAGGCTATTTCAGTGTGTTCTGCAGGCAGAGAGCTTCTTCTGCATCACCCCTCTTTCAAGAGGCATAAAGGAGAAAGCAGATATCTTTAATGAGCGTGTCTGTCTCTAGTGCCTCATCTGAAATGTTCTGAAATTCAAAAAATGCTATCCCAGATTTTCTTATATATTATTTTTATATACATTTAGATATATAGCTGCACATACATGTATGTGTGTGTCTCTTTCTATATATATAGGCATGTATGCATTTTTAAATAAATATCCTCCCATTTGTAGGAAAATTCAGAACAGAAAGTGCTGTGCTGCATTTCTGTAGCTTACTATGGTGGAGCTCTGTTCTTGTGTGATTGACTTCCAAACCAAAAAAAAACCCAACCCCAAATAATATCTTTTTTTTTCCCCATTTCTTTCAGATGCTTGAGCAATGGTTGCTGCATTACCAGCAAAGTACTGTAGATGCTATGCAACCTAGACACCTCAGTACATCCTCGTACTCCCAGTTTCTATTTTGTGTACCTTCTGCCCTCTGTCCTCATGCTCCACTCACCAGGTACCTCCCTGCTGCCAGGAAAGCTTCAGCCATCCCTCCACCCAAGTGCCTTCTCACAGCCAGGACTAATGAAACCTAAACGTGAACGTCCAACCCACCACTGAAGCAAAAGCAGATTGATACATTAGAACACTTTTGTAGAGTGAAAACTTAGCAAAACTTGTTTGTTTGTTTATGTGTCTTTTTTAAAGAATGACGTTTACATATAAAAATGTAATTACTTAATGTATTTATGTATATGGAGAATAAGAAGGGGGGAGTGATGATTATCAGTCATTGTATTTAAGTGAGGAAAAATGTGTTCAAATTTTTTGGGTGTATGGTTGAAACTTCCTTGCTCTGGTCTGGACTGGACTTCAGTAACACAAAGCCTCTGGGTCTAATTTTAGCAAAGTAATGGAGGGCCCCACCAACAGTGAAAATTGCTTTGGATACTAAAGTAAAGATCCATTTTAAACATTTCTTGATTCAAAAAAGGGTTTAGCTGATGAGGATGCTCTTAGTAACATCCATTAAAATTGCAGTTGGTAGAATTGTCAAATTTGTAACTCAGAGCATTCTTTAGCAGAGGCTTAATTCAGGCCAAATGGTATTGAACTAGGAACTCTCATGTGAAAAGGAAGAGCGATTCATTTAAACATCCAAAGCTATCACTATTGTCTGACTTTCAAAAAATTACTTCCAGTTTCTCTGTTTTCATCATATTCTGCATTGCCTTGTAATAAAGAACATACCATGACTATGTGGAGCAAAATGAACCCAAACCACTTTTCCACCTCTGCTGCAAAAAGCACTTTGACATCCTGAATCCTGATGTGGGTTTTTGAAAAGGTGGCAACGCCACTATTACTTAATTTGGTAACATATGAATTTAAGGTTCCATTTATAAATATTTTGTTAGTATTTATTATGATTATCACACGGAGCTACCTTCTCTGATAATTTATTTTAAAGCATGTCATATAATGAATCAATAATACATTCACAAATAATGATATTTTAAAGATATTTTTGAAAGCATATCACAATATGTAGATATTGTCAAAGCATAGCCTACACTTAAGTATAGTTTCATGGTTTATAGTCATGTATACTTTAAAGTTAAATGAATAATAAGGAATTTACAAATGGAACCTTAATATATATCCAGTTACCCTAATTTTAATATTTTGTATTGTTACCTATGTCTGCTGTATATAGAACTTCTTAAATAATGCTGAAGGGATACCAGTGTTTATTCTAAACAGATACAACAGTTACTCAGATATACAATAGTATAGACATGCTTAACATTTTTGTTTTGTTTTAGTTGTATGAGCTTTGTTCACAAAAGGAACACACGCTGGTGTAATTTTATTCATAGATGGGTTAAGTAACGGAAGAATACAGTACCTCTGCCTTCTTCTAGGGCACAGTGAGCTAAATGTTGAATCAACTTTTTCTCCCTTGAAATAGGTTTTGTTGCTACATTCATTAGAAAGGAATCAACAGTTGCTGGCTTTATTGCACATTTTGTAGTATTCATATTATCAATTTTTTTTTTAATTTTCTTTTTGGTTTTGGTTGAGTTGGGCTTTTTTTCCCCCAATCTTCTTCATGAGGTTTTTAAATATTTCAGTTTCTTTTGGTGTTTCAAGAGACATCCCCAAGTTCCAAGCAGAAGGTAGGGTAACTTCATTAAATGTAATAAGTAATAGCTGTGTAGGGTTTTTTGTTTTGTCAGAGAGAGACATCAGTGTGGGGATGAAGATGTTAATATTTGGACTGTATCATAATTTTCCTATTCTATGTAAATTATTTATGATTCTTTTTTTATTTCTTTTTTTTTTTTCCTTGCGAGTGTGTAAGAGAGTGAGAGTGATGAAATTTCCTTTTGTTTTTGCCAAAGATTGTAAATAATTATTTATTTGTTTACACGGACGGAACTTTATCAATTAACGTCCTGATTCATTTAGTCAGATCCTCATTTTTATATATATATATATTAAGAAATTAATAATAGGAAATAAACTGTAAAAAGGTTTTATAAACCAAAATCTCTTTACCTTTTTTATAGTAAAAATGTTTTGTTAAAGAAAGTATACCATTCTCCAAAGCCCTCAGTTAAGCCTCTTGCCTTGCTGTAAGCCAGTTCATTTCAAGCAAACCACTAAGTCTGTTGCTTTGTTACAAATCACCAGTCTTCTAAGGTTGTAAACAGCAGGTTTCTCAGTATCTCTGACAAGACATCATTCCCCATGAAGTCTTTATCTGGCAAACTATCACAAATTTTATTTATAGCATTGTTACTGAGAAATTTTGGTCCTGCTTCTCTGTACTGTGTCTTGACCAATGTGTTTGAACAAATATATCTCATTCTGTAATTGCTGCTTCTGAGGGTCCCATCTGAGTCACTGGGATTCACTGGTGTGAGTGGGGATCGCCTTCCTGCTGGAGATTTTCAGGAACGAGTGAGTCGTAATGAACCAAACAGAATAAAATACAAGAAAAAATTATTAGCATGAGAGATCTTTCCTATAAATATAAACTACTAGCAGGGAGGGGAATTTGAATGTGATTAGGAAAAGTAAGGATGCCTGGCATGTCAAAATGCAAATTTTGAGGTATGGACACAAGTTCTAACCTTTCTTGGCCTTACAAATATCCCAGCTACTTGGTTTCCTTGGCTTTTGGTTCCTAAGTGAGTACTTGGAACATTATACAATAAAGCCATGTACAATTATTTATGAATCCATTAAACAAAAACAAATGTTCATTCCTGTAAAGAGGTGCAAGATCATCAATGATTGACATTATTCACATAATAGAGTGATCAAGAACCTGTTATTCAGTTTCTCAACAGTTTTTTTAAAACCCTGGTATGGATCTGCAAGAGAGTTATGAGCATGAACACTTAGTTATGATTCTAAGGGAAAAAAAATCTCTTGATGCCAACCAAACAAAATGCCACAGAAATAAACACAGGGACATAAAATGACTGGAAATGTGTGGAAATATAACAGCAGCACTTCAGTACTAGTACAGGGTCTCTCAGAAAAACAGGGAGGGAAGGACAAAAAAAAAAAAAGCTGTGAATGAGCAAGTTCACTATAACAGTGGCATCCTCTAAACTAACAACTATGTCAGTTGTTCTAACTACTTTTTTTAAGTCTTTGGAAGATATTTAAGAGTATTTGCATAATCTGGGAAAAATACGTATTTAAACATTTTGCGGCCTCTGCACTTCTGGTTCCCAGAGAAATATGGATATGGAAGAAGAAGGCCTGACATCCCTGAGGAGGGGCTGTTTTTTCTCACAAGGGGAAACTGAGTAGAGCAGGTAGGAATTCTGCCAATCACAGGTGATACTAGGCAAAATTTTTTTCATTTCCCTGGGCATCAGGCTCCCATCTACTAAAGGTCAGTGATAAATTTCTTCCCCTTTAAAATGCTTTTGATATGTTCTATGTATCTTACTATTTCTGAGATAGCCATAAAACCAGGAAATACTGAAATTCTGAAATCCCCCTGAAATTAAGTTCTCATGAGACTTTTTCACAACTTTTAAGACATAGGTATTTTGGATAAACTTTGGATAAATCACTGACTTCTGAAAAGTTAAGCTGAACTCACCGCATTTAAGGATTTGTCCATTAGAAGAGAAATGCATCTGCCATAATTTCTTCAAGAAAGGAAGGAAAAAAATCTACCCAAGTTATTATACCTGTGATTTCGCACATCAGGCAGCCCAAATATTAGCATCATGAATGCTAACATCTGTGTCTGCTCCTTGCTAGGAGGAGACAATTGGGGCAGGAGCTGAACAGACCATCACAATCAGTGGCCAAACCTTCATCCTGGTCAGCTCAGTGGGAGTTTTGCTATGGAGTTGAGTGATAGCTGGATGAGATTCAGGGTTCGGCTTGTGCTGCAAACTTCCATAGAGGAAGAGTTATAATGCTTGTATGGGAACATCTGCTCTCTAAAGCCATTGAAGAAAATATGTAACTATGTAATAACTTGGCACAGTATTGTTTCCATTGTGGAGAAGACCACCCTTGTAGATCAGGAAGGCAGACTTTGAAGAAAAAGAAACCTGGAGCTGATGAAAACAAAGGTTCTTCTAATCCATTATACTGCTTCTTGAAATCTGCAAGTACTAAATTCACAAGAGGAAGGTGTCAAATATTTATCATTAAAAATCATACATTAGCACTCCTGGAAGGGAAGCATCATTCTTAGCCCCAGCAGTTAATGGGTGGGTTCTGCCTTTGTGCCTGCGTGGCCTATTTTACACTAATAAAACAGCAAATATTATTGTTATTCATATAAATATATCTGATATTTAATCCCACTTCTCCACCTATTGAGAACTCTGGAGATATACTATACACAGCACAAATTTTCCTTTACCAGCTTCAGATCTGTTACTGTTTAATTTCATTGACAGGCTTTATTTCTCACAGACTTTGGAAGGGAATGAACAGTATATATTTCATTATAAAACTGCATGTTAGAAAAATAATATTCTACTTTGCTTTTTACTGCTCGTGTGCATATGTCTATAATGGGTTCATGCAGCACATCAAAGGTAGAAGAATTTCCTCTGCTTGGTAAAAAGATCAGCTGCTATGTTGTTGCAATTCCGTTCTGGTACAGGCCATGTTTATGGCCTTCTCCAAATCTCAGTCTAGCTCTTGTGCAGATGAGTTTGATAGATCTTTCACAACCTTTTCCCCTGTCAATTGTTGTTGATCATTACCTGTTCTTCTTGGTATTTTTGGAGCTAAATGTGAATATGTTTGGTGTTGCTTCTATAGAAGCAAGTAAATCATCACAGTCTACAACTTCCTTGTGAGGGGAAGAGGAGTGCCATGCACTGATCTCTCCTCTATGGTGACCAGTGACAGAACCCAAGGGACACAGCCCACAGTTGCACCAGAAGATGTTTAGGTTGGATATTAGAAAGAGGTTCTTCACCCAGAGGGTGGCTGAGGGCTGAAACAGGCTCTCCAGGGAAGTGGTCACAGCATCAAGCCTGACAGAGTTCAAGAAGCATTTAGATGATACTCTCAGGCACATGATGTGACTCTTAGGGATGGTTCTTTGCAGGGCTAAGGGTTGGACTCAATCCTTGTGGGTCCCTTTCAATTTGGCATATTCTTTGATTCTGTGAATTTCTTTTCAGACACTTGTTGACATTCGTGGACTCTTTCCAGCACTGCTAAATGCACCAGTCTATGGAAGCTGGAGGGCTGCATTGCAAATCACACTTCAAATCTCAAGAACAGCTGTAACAAGGTATATTATAATTTACAGATTGGTTTTAGTCATTGAGATTACATAGTCATTTGGTAACTTCTAGCAGATATAGTTTTGACACTCGCTTTGTAAGCTGACTTTCTCTCTTTAAATAACATTGACAGAAAAAAGAAGGGAGAGGATGGCGAGCTGCAGACCCTGTCAGCAGCTGCAGTGGATATTTTTTGACCAAGGCTTTTTTATATATGTGAAGAAAATGAAACAATGTTTTCAGTTTCATGGAAGGCAGATTTTTCTCAGATACTCCTCTGATTGATCATTCAGTCTAGTTTTCTTCCTGGAGTTGCTCTGCTGCCTTCTTGTAAGTAGCAACAACCTCTAGTAGTAAGACCTTGTTAAGACATTTCTTGGTGGTGAAACTGGAGTACTTCAGAGCTGGAGCATGAATCCCAAGCAAATTAGTCTGTCCTGATTTATAAAGATTCGGCTGTAGTGTCTAGAATTTTGCAGTCAGAATTGAAGGACCACCCAACTTGTTGTGGATGTAATCCAATGGGTTTTACTGTATGCAGTAGCTCAGCCTGAAGAAATGGCAACAGTGTCTCAAGCTGAAACCAGTGACACTTGGAAGATCACTTGCTTTCTCAAGTGAGATTAAGTTCAAAGATACTGGCATTCACTGTTCTAGAGAACAGCAGTTCTCCATTTAAAGAGAAAAGTTCCAATATTTGTAAAGGAGCAGGAAGAAAGCTAGAACATTTTTAAATGCTCAGGTTAAGATTTTCATAATTTTCAGTGAAACAGAGCATACACAAGCAGTAAAATGGCAAGAGACCTCATTCTTTTTTTTTTTTCCATTCTTTGAAATTCTTCTTTTTAAGTCATTAAAAGAAAGACGGAAATAAAAAGTCACTTTTCTTTCAGATTTTTCATTAACACGTCAGTATAAAGCTCCTATGTATTTAAGAAGGAAGCACACTCAGTTGTACCTGGAGGGGACTGAAATTATTATTATTTATATAGTTCCAAATCAGTCCATAGGATCTAATTAATTGCTTTTGTTTGAAGACTTTATAGTTTTCTTGGTTTAATCAACAATATTAAAATGGTCAGCAATGATAAATTACTTTATTGGATCAGCTTACTTGATGTCTCCACCAAAGACTGGTATCTGAGCTTGAAATAGACTTTAAATCAGTATTATTCATTAAATGGAAAGAAATTAAGCCATTCATGGTTATAGATAGGAAGATTGCCCAACCCTGCATAGAAAATGCATTGTCATCGCTAGGCAATCAAGAAACCTATTGTTCTTCATGTCTAGCATCAACCATCCCTGCAGTGTGAGAAGATAATGTGCTCCCACTTTTAAACATGAGGGAAAGGGAAGCTGTGGCTGAAAAAAAATGAAGCACAGGGATTCTGAACACTTGGTCAATGTCTTTATCACAAGACCATCCATTTTAAAACAGGTGCAAGTCATGGCAGCAATATGATAAAAAATCAGCTTTTGTTATTTTCTGTTTGGAATTTCCTCTAATAGTCTCCGTTTAAGAGTAATTAAGACAGAAAATCTGATTTTAATGCTTCCACATTCCCTTGTTTACCTCTGGAAGTTCTAATTATTTATCCAACCATGGGGCACTGTGCTGGAGAGGTAGATCAAGAGAATGCTCTTCTGCTAATTTGAATGAGACCTATACACTGGAAGGCCCAGAATTTCAAACGTATCTTCTTTTGAGTACAGAAAAATTTTTCAGAACTAATGCCTACTTTAACAAATGAGCCTGGTATTTAATGTATTATCTGAGTTTATTAATAAGAAAAATAATATTTATGGAGTATTTTCAAAGGGGGAAAATATTTACTATATTACATTTGAATATGTGTGAATAATATCCACCTTTTTGCAGTAATTGAAAGCTCTTTCACGTAAAATCTTTTCACTTATTAGGATTGGTTTTTTTCTGTTTCAATCTATGGTAACCTTTTGTGAATAAAAATGAGAAGCTGATTTTTGTTATTAGGAATCATTCTTAATTGCATGGAAGACCTAAAGTCTGGTTAAGTTTTCATGGAAATCACATGTCCTGGGAAGGAAGGTTCTATCCAGAACCATTTCACTTTTCTGCAGAGAGGAAGAACTGTTTTCTTCCACTTCTCTTCCAGAAGGCATTGACTGCCTTCTGGTGAGAGAGATAGTACAACTGAGTTATTGAAACAGAACCTGGCACCTGTGACATAAATCCACTCAATATATTGTGACAACCAAAGAAATAGCCAAGGTATGCAGCTACCTTGGGTGCAGTCACCTACAGAGAGGAGGGGGAATATATGCTAAGCCCATGAGCACTGGCGTTTGGAAATCGGCTCCATGGCTGCTGTGTTGTCTGTACTAAAAATACTTTCCCCTATCCTAATGCCAATGTCAATGTGTACAATCTAGTTCCAGATTTAAAACCTGAATACTGCACTTAAGATTCATTTTTTTTCTTAATGATGCATATATACTGAAAATAAACAGTCTTATTTGCTTATTTCTGCAATATTCTTGAAAAAGCCAGTGTGGCTTTTTTCTTCTAGGAACTGGGGTTTAAAAATGCTCCCAAATGTCCCAGAGCATGAAATAATGATTAGAAAGCATTCCTAAAAAAACTCCAGTGCAAAACATTGTAGTATTGTAGCACTGCAAGGATAGTTGGCTTTGCATTTTCATTCCTGCACATACCGAGTTCCTAGTGTGGTGGCTACTATTCCTTAAAAAGTGTGCATTATTTAGCTCCACAGTTACATACATAGTTTTTTCCCTGTATTGTTTCTTCCAAGAGAGCACGAAATATTGCAATTTAACACTGCATTTGGTAAATCACAACCTATTTCATATCAGCTGTTACTTCATATTGACTTCTTAGGTCATGCTCAATTCCAAAACAGAGTGGAGCCACTGTAGTTTTTGTACTACTTTCAGAAATAAAAGATTACTTGAAAAACTATTGCAGTAATTTCTATAGTTTCAAAAGAAACGAGTGCTGTGTTTTACATTATTGAAAAGTTTTAATACTGAAAAGTGGCTTAGAAAACCTTATGACTGTGATGTCAAAACAATTCAAGAGACAGAACTGGTATTTCTCAAGAATTAAATTAATTTTTGCAAGGAACTGTAAACATTTAATTGTGATTAAAAAGTAAGAAATGGAAGTATCTGAGACATCTTTACCTTTTCTACTGCTCATTAAACACTGATAGATATGTCCATGTGGAATAAGCTAATGTTGTCAATTTGCCTTATTAGGACTACTAGTTTTTCATACACAAGTTCATAATTTAGAGGTACGTAAATCATGCAAAAAGCCTGACACTTCTTATGTTGCAAGTGTTTCGCATTTGAAATGTCAAATAAAACTCAAGTTGTGGAAAGAGTTATTAATTCAAAAGGAAACACTCTCAGAGCATTTTAATTTCCTGACATAACCATAATTTTCTATCTCATCATCTGGGGCTTTGACACATGTTTATGCTGTGCACTGTGGTGTCCCTCTCACAGGAGTTGTTCCATTTCTTACAGGGATAACCTATAGGAAAAGTAGAAAATCCTCCCCATTTTACCTACCACAGCACTCAGAAGAACATAACAATGCCAAGATTGTGGAAATCGGTCTTCTACCATCACAGTCCAGCAGGTACTAAGAATGAAACCAGAGAAAAATGAAGACAAAAAGGCTGATGGGAGGAATCTGTACAGCTATTTGCCAGGTCCGGCAAAATCAAATAGCAGTTACTGATGGGGGCTCTTAGGGATTTCTAAATTTTCTTCAGGTTAAATATTAATTTCCTGAAGTGTATTAAGCCAAAGGGATTGTTTTTAAAAACTTGTGTTGTACATATCTGAATGCCAAATGTATCTGTCACTCAATTTACCTAAAGTTTGTTTTCATTCTCTTCCATGATGATACTTCACTTTAGGGCACACATTGCAAAAAATAATTCTCCTTCTTTTCATACTAAATGAAGCACATTTTATATACTATAAAGAGAACCATTCAACTGTCAAAGAGACAGTTCCTTATTCAGAAAGTGTTAGGGAACCTCATGTGTGCCAGACATACTGTCAGGGGAAGAAGGGAAAAATCTGACCCTTATGATGAGACAGAGATATTGTGTAGTGAGGAGGAAGGGGAGTGCATCTGAATTTGTGTGGTTCAACTGTGAGGCACAAAACCTTTGGAGACTCTATTAACAAAGTTTATTAATAGAGGCTTTTTGATAGTTACTGGGTCAAGGATATTAATTTTGCTCACCCTGGGTCAGTTGAAAAGCACCTGGGCCTGTATCAGTTTGTAAGTACACTTTCATATAGACAAACGTGTATATAGACAAAGTAAATGCTTGTGTGCACAGGGCTTTGCACACAAATCACAGTGAAAAATTCAGTTCTTTCACAATTCCTGTTAACAAAAGCATAGCTGCTAACTCAAAATAGTCATGAACAAAAATATCAACACTAAACTTAAAGGCTCAGGGGCAGATGGAGACATATTGTGATGATTTGTGCTGCAAAGGGGCCTCCACTTTTTTACAGTATCCATGCCAACATCACTTTACCAAAACTATTGAAAAGCCAGCAGAAATCTGTCAGAGGAAGACGGAACATTCCAGATGTGGCTTAGAGAAATGAGTACAGGGAAAGCAGCAACAATAAAATCACACAAAATTTTGTAGGGACTGACAAACCATACAAAAGAGGTGGGCAGGAGAAGAAAAATACTCTGCTCAGGTCATAATCAGTACTTGCAGAAATGTAGAGTTTAGTCTGCACAGATCATCAGCCTCTATCTGAACCACCTAAGATGCCTGGCAGGAAACCCTGGGGAACTGCAGTACTGTGAGCATCAGAAGCCAGCTGTTAGGCTTTCTTCATAGCTGTTTATTTTTTATTAAATAATTGTAAAACCAGAGAGCCAAATTCTTGCTTCACTTGTGCAAAGGCAGGCTGAAGAGTTTGATGTATGCATAAAATACAGATCTTTCTCAGACTGAGTTTACAGAGGTGGCATTTTTCAGTTACATTCCTTTTGCTTAGGAGATTTTTCTCTTTTTCTGTTTTCTTAATATTTTCAGAAGAGATTGAAGGCCACTGATCCATGTTCATACCTAAGAAATGCCAAATGTTTTTAAAGATGGAAACAGAAATTTTTTGATTTTGTTAAAGGTGAGCCAAGGGTAACTGTTAAATTATATTTCCCAAAGGAATACTGGCCATAAGGGATTGACCATTGCGTTTGGTCTGTGTGTCACAATGTCCCATTTGCAGATATAACTGTAAGAAAAGGTCCGTTTCCACATGTGTGAAACAGAGGATATTATAGTAAATAAATGAGAGGAGGAAAAAAAAGAATACCAGCCACCAAACCCAACCAGAAATGGTGTTTAACCATCTGAGTAGATATCTACACTTGGCTTAACAGGTGTCAACAGGCTTAACAGGATATCTACACCTATGTTTCCCTTTCAGTTAGTAAAGAAAAACAGGCTTTCTTAGAACAAAATTTTTATTTTAATTTAGATGTATAAATTAAAACAAGTAAAGCTAAAAAGTTCAAGTCCAAGACAAAAGAGGTATGCATTTATAAAACCTGTTCTTCAGGATGCAGAAGGACATCATCGTTCCTGTCTCATTCTTAAGTGAATATAACACTATACATATTCTATATTTTTCTGGTATGACCTTTAAGTGAGAACATTTCTCTTACTTTTTGTGGGTTATAACAAAAATCATTCCATAAAGGTTTTTAGAGGTGCACTTAATTTTGTCCAGGCAAATGGGAGCAAGTGATTGATTGAACATCTTGATTCAGAAGCATTCATTACCTGTGTTCACTGTACTGACTTCATCCAAGGTAACCTTTGCTTTACTCACATCCCTACACTGGGACATTTAAATAGAATGACTCAATAATGAGCTATTTCTGAACTGAAGCAAAAAGACTCTGACCAGACAGAAGGACCCAAATGACTGTGATTCTGGATCATAGCAGCTGCATTCACTTGACATTGCTACTTTTAGAGATATTAACAATATTGGAATAGATACAAGTCCTCTCCTAAACATTAAGTAATGCTGCTGTGATATATAGATCATTGCTTGGATATGAGAAAC
>NW_020956142.1:163664-164943 GCF_003031625.1 Empidonax traillii | reverse complement strand
AAAAAGACTCTGACCAGACAGAAGGACCCAAATGACTGTGATTCTGGATCATAGCAGCTGCATTCACTTGACATTGCTACTTTTAGAGATATTAACAATATTGGAATAGATACAAGTCCTCTCCTAAACATTAAGTAATGCTGCTGTGATATATAGATCATTGCTTGGATATGAGAAACCTCATCACTACACCAAAAATCAGTTTTGAGCAACTGTTCCAGCTGGCTCTGCTTGGAGTAGGGGGGTTGGGCTAGGCATTTTCCAGCAGTCCATTCCCACCTCAGCCACTACACAGTTTTATAGAAAATGATGGAAAAATAAAGGAACTCTTATATAGACTGGATTCATAGCACTAGATTATATTATATTATATATATTATATTATATATATAATGTGCTATATATTATATAGCACTGGAATCAGGGATGCAAAAGCGCAATTTGAAGTTAAATTGGCCACTTCTGTTAGGAATAACAAAAAGTCCTTCTATAAATACATTAATAACAAAAGGAGGGGCAAAGAAAACCTCCATTCTTTGATGGACTTGGAGGGAAACATAGATAATAGAGATGAGGAGAAGGCTGAGGTACTTAACACCTACTTTGCCTCAGTTTTTACCAGTAAGACAGGTGGCCCTCAAGGCAACTGGCCTCTGGAGCTGGTAGACAGAGATAGGAAACCAAGTAGCCCCCTTGTATTCTGGGAGGAAATAGTTGGTGACTTACTGAATCATCTGGATCCTTGCAAGTCTATGGGACCAGATGGGATCCATCCTAGGGTGATGAGGGAGCTGGCAGAAGAGCTTGCCAAGCCGCTCTCCATCATCTTCCAACAGTCCTGGCTCACTGGGGAGGTCCCAGATGATTGGAAGTTGGCAAATATCACCCCAACCCATAAAAAAGGCTGCAAGGCTGACCCTAGTAACTACAGGCCTGTGAGCCTGACCTCGGTGCCTGGCAGAGTTATGGAGCAGATCATCCTGTGTGCAATCACACAGCAGCTACAGGATGGACAAAGGATCAGACCCAGCCAACATGGGTTTAGGAAGGGCAGATCCTGTTAGACCAACCTGATCTCCTTTTATGATCCGGTGACCCACCTGGTGGATGAGGGAAAGGCTGTGGATGTGTCTATCTGGACTTCAGCAAAGCCTTTGACACTGTCTCCCATAATATACTCCTGGAAAAGCTGGCAGCCCATGGCTTGGACAGGGGCACTCTGTGCTGGGTCAGGAACTGGCTGGAGGGCCGGGCCCAGAGAGTGCTGGTGAACGGGGCT
>NW_020956142.1:157768-163002 GCF_003031625.1 Empidonax traillii | reverse complement strand
GGCCACACCTTGAGTATTGTGTTCAGCTCTGGGCCCCTCAGTTCAGGAAGGATATTGAGGTGCTGGAGCGGGTCCAGAGAAGAGCAACGAGGCTGGTGAAGGGACTTGAGCACAAGTCCTGTGAGGAGAGGCTGAGGGAGCTGGGGTTGTTTAGTCTGGAGAAGAGAAGGCTTAGAGGTGACCTCATCAGTCTCTTCAACCACCTGAAGGGAGGTTGTAGCCAGGTGGAGGTGTGTCCCTTCTCCCAGGCAACCAACAATAGAACAAGGGGACATGGGCTCAAGCTCTGTCAAGGGAGGTTTAGGTTAGATGTTAGGAAGAAATTCTTTACAGAGAGGGTAGTCAGGCATTGGAACGGCCTACCCAGAGAGGTAGTGGATTCACCATCCCTGGAGGTTTTTAAGCAGAGATTGGATGTGGCCCTTAGTGCCATATATAGTAATTGGAGTTGGATCAGGGGTTGGACTTGATGATCTTGGAGGTCTTTTCCAACCCAATCTATTCTATGATTCTATGATTCAGGTGCTTCCTTGTTGATGGCAAAGCTTCAACAGCCAATTAGACTGAACAAGAATAGCTGAAACTAGGTTGGGATTTCAGTGTTGGACTTAGATCTGACTTTAAAGCAGGGATATGCGTGAGGTTGTATGGTTATCTTATATTTAACCCATACTTGGTACCACATGCAGACTATCAAATTACATAGATCCTGAAGGATCTATGACAAGGTCCTGACTATGCCGTTAGACAGATACACGAAGTCAGTGTAGCCCTATTTACACCAGTAGATGTCTAGAGCTGGCACTGGGTTTGACCATTACCAGAACTACCTGATTAGTCTCAAGATGTGTGTTCTCCATCAGAAAATCAAACAGCTGAAGAGCATCACGATGATACTTCTTCTCAAAGACTTCCACCTCTTTATTCCTCTGCCTGAAAATCATTTGCCTTGACTGCAGTTTAAGTAAGAAAAGTAAAAAATAGAAAAAAATAAACCCAGTCAAAAAAAAAAAAAAAAAAAAAAAAAAAAAAAAAAAAAAAAAAAAAAAAAAAAAAAAAAAAAAAAAAAAAAAAAAAAAAAAAAAAAAAAAAAAAAAAAAAAAAAAAAAAAAAAAAAAAAAAAAAAAAAAAAAAAAAAAAAAAAAAAAAAAAAAAAAAAAAAAAAAAGCCACTGAGGATACAGACCATGATTTGTATCAATTTTACAGTGGAAAATTACCTAGTACTCGAAGTAGGGTTTTTACTAATCCTGGTTTCTCAAAGAAATGAAAGTGGTACAACCCTCTGTCTGTCATCTGCTAGTAAATGACTAACAGAAGTTTTAAGTTCTTTGGCCAATTTTAATTGACTTGACACAGCTGAATTTGACAGACATTTCACAAAAACACTAAAATCTTTTCTTATAATTAGAAGATCTCTAATCTCTTTCTCTTTCATGTATTAGAACTATCAATCTTATGGGGCGAAATTCAGCTAAAAACATAAATGGACTAGAAGTGAGTCACTAGTTCCAGTGCCCATGGAGTTGCTTGTGTCCCTGGAGACCCCTCATGAGTGGCCCATTTACATGAATTTAAAACAAACAAAACCAAGTTGTTTGTCTTTGTTCTGTATCAGTACTGAAAGCTCTAGTCAAGCTTCATGGATAACTTGCTAGGTACTGCACAAGCACAGTTTAAGATGCATTTTGTTGTCCTGGAAAACCTGTTAAGTGGGCTGTGTGGTACAGAAGTGCAAGCCTGTATGGAAGACATAAGCAGAGGGAAGGACAGATGGAGAACCGTGTAATAAATTGGTAAGGGGATTTTGCCAGATTTCCACAGAAGGTCATCAAGGAACTGAGAACAAAACACAATTTTCAAAAATTCCAGGTTTTGTTTTTTCTCATTAGCATCTAATGTGAAGTCTTAGTCAGGATGAAAAGGCAAGAGGAATGAGTTTAGTTTGTCTTCTAGCAGGTAAGATCTTTTAGACTAATTGTCTTCCTCCATGGTGATGGACAGAGACATTGCTGTCTATGGTAAAATGGATAAAAGTAAGAGATATGCATCTAGGAAAGGGGGAAAAAATCATGTCATTCAAGGACCTGCTACTTATATTTTAACAAAAAATATTTCGAAATAGTAAAACAGTATGGTAGTTCCCTGGTAGACTTTATAATGTCTTTCATGCCACTTTTACTCTTTATAGCCTCTTAGAAGATCATGATATTTTTGTCTTTCTTCTTGACATACAGATGAAAACATGTATGCCACACTCCAACCAATGAATCAACCAACCATAAATATATGGAATTGCATAATTATCAACTGATTTTTGCATCCCCAGAACCTTCAAATATTTCGATCAACTCAACTTGGGTTCATTACTTGACAAAGTATTTTAATCCAGAACTAAGGAAACTAATCCTGTCTGAGTCTATGTCTATTCCAGTATTTACATGCATTTAAACTTAGATAATTTAATTGGATAAGAAACTTTTTTATCCCAGATTAGCACTTATTTTGCCTGAATGGCCTAGCTGAATTTTTCCACTTCTCACTGGTACATGAATTGCTGAAGCACACAGTGACTCTTCATTCATTTCATTCTACAAAAGGAAATAAGCACAAAGGAGCTGAACAATTTTCCTAATTTCTCATTTTATATACCTCTGTTAATATTCCCCTGACTGATTTTTTACTGTAATTATAGTTGGCAGTGAAAGAACGTCCTGGATTTTTGACTCCTAATATATTATGATTTTTCCTACTATAAGGAAAGGTAAGTCAGAAATATGGTTTATGAAAGCTAACCTATTTTTTTTTTCCTAAATCCCTTCCTCTCAAGCAAGCCAGTATTATCTCTTCTCATAAGTTACACATTATAGGGCTCAAAATACTTTTCTTGTTTTTCATTGGACTATATTCAGGTGTTCTGTATTTTTAACATGCACGGGACCCAAATCTGATTACAAGCAGAGCAGAAGGATTGCATCATGTGTCTTGCAAAACCATG
This sequence comes from Empidonax traillii, assembly GCF_003031625.1. NCBI lineage: Eukaryota > Metazoa > Chordata > Aves > Passeriformes > Tyrannidae > Empidonax > Empidonax traillii. The sequence continues at coordinate 160,005 of NW_020956142.1, read as the reverse complement.
CTCCAGTTTATAAATATCCAGTATGAAGTTTTTATTTTTTTCAGAAGTTTAGTTTCTGATCACCTCTCGTGTAAGGTGCTTTTCTCTACAATTCTGCCCAAATGTTGTGTAACCTACTTTCTGTTTGGACAGTTGGTTGCTTTTCCACTTTTCTGTATCAGGCTGTCCCCTGTTACATGTGTGCTACAAAAAGGGTCAACCCATTTGAGAGCAGGAGTAACTTGTTCTTTCAAAATCTGGATGTCCTTTACCACTGTGAACTTAGTGCTATGCATTCTATTCTGGACCAACACGGATATAGGTTAAAGAAATAAAAGTATACAGTGTTGATTCCCTTTCTGTTAATGAACTTAACATAGTCACTGATTTCTGTAAGCGATGCTAGCAGTTATTCCAGTCTCCACATGGATAATTAGGTAAGGACCTGGCTACAAATGCTGATTCTTGCATTTCCTGAAGTCCATACCTCTCTGTGCAGAGGCCCTTTGGTACAAGATTGAATAAACCAACTAGATTTCTTTAGCAAAGTTGATTGAAGAGACCTCTTTCATATGGATTTCAGGTCACCATTGTCCTAAAAACATACCCTTTGAGAGTGATATTTCCTTCAGGATAAAAATGATGAGGGTGAGAAGAGCTTCCTGAACCAGGAGAAGTGAGTATGAATCCTGAGAACACAGAACTGTGGACGAACTATTACTCTAAACTGTGAGATTTCAGATGGGGTTAGTTGGACTGAATAGGGAAGAGTGTGGGTAAATTAAAAAAAAAAAAAAAAAAAAAAAAAAAAAAAGGAAAAGAGTATCTTTAAATTGTTCTTGCCATTTCAGAGGTCCTTCTTGGTAAAAAAGTTCATTCTTCAAGCAAGTGATTCTGTCTTAAAAGACAGGCATTGTTTCAATCCAGCAATCCCAATGTAGAACAGCTTATCCCAAAGGAGGAATCTCATTTGATTTCTGACTACAAACTAAATCTGATTAAAGAACTTTCAGGGAACAGCTACCTAATTAGCACTGTTAAGCTCACACTATTGCATCTCTTGACTATAATACCACTGATTACCCGGGGAGAACATGAATGCCGAGAAGAAACTGCTATTATACCTGAACTGCCCTTTACACTTTTGCCATCACAGGAGGTGGGCATATGAGAAATAAGAATGTTCCCAGCAGATCCTGCTGGCCAAAGATTTCAAACTGCAACCCTCCACTGTGTGCTCATACCCGTAGTGGAGTGCACATATGGACAAATACTGGAAGTAGAAATAAATGTTTTAGTAGTCACACTTCATAACAGTAGTGAGAATCAGAACCTCATGTTTGCAACTCTTCATCACTTCTGTGTGGGAATATCTGAAAGCCTTAATTGTGTGTGGACCTAATCACGAGGTGATGATCACTGCCAGCAAAGTGCTGAGAGCTCTCAGCTCCCACTGCAGTCAGTGGGGAGATGAGGATACTCTGTACTTTGCAACAGCAACAACATCGCCCTGCCTCTTCAAACACATGCTGTTTTCTGAAGTTCCTAACTGAGAAAAATTGTTGTTACTAAGCAGACAACAGCAACTCAGCTGGAGTCCCAGCTGCACACAGGCCGATGGCCTAAAACCCCTTGTACCACTTTGAAGAGAACTGTTTCTGAGTCAGGAGAAGAAACAAGCCATTTGATCAGTGACTTGCAGAAGACCATCCCTTCCCCCATCCTCCTGTGCCTTTCAAATCTCCTTGAATTGTGTCTCCTACCGCCAGTGTGCGAGGGAAGACAGTTCCAGTGATGTCAACAGGCCTCCTCCAAGCAGACTGTGTGTCATCAAAGAGCTGCTTCTCAGAGGAAACCTGGAGCAGTTCCAGGAGTGAACACAGGCTGCCAGCCTCAGAGAAACATTTCTGTTCTGGAGGGGGGGTCAAAGGTCATTGGCAGCCCAGTGATTCATCAAAACAATCAGGCGCTGAGGACCAATTCCAGAAAAAGAGTCCAAAGTAAACACTAAGATTCGGAGAAGGATAAATGACACAAAAAGCCAAAGGAGTCCTTGAAGAAATGGTGTGGTAATATTTCATTAGACCACCTATTGCCACAGTTAAACAGCTCCATTGTGTATAGGTGTAAGGTGATGAGGTCTTGAAAAATAGGGAAGCCCTGCAGGAAAGATGGGGTGTGTTGTCACTTTAAAAGTGGACTGAAAAAGAGCTTCAGAAATCCTAGTTCTGAAGATTGTAAAATAAATAATGAGGTAG